>NW_016690277.1:80930-380448 GCF_001604755.1 Lepidothrix coronata | reverse complement strand
AGCAATGTCTGCAGTGCTATGTTTTGTGGGCATTTAGAGCCTTGCTGAAGGGGATGTGGTGTTCAGCAATACAGTTCCCAGCTGCCCAGGGGGACTTAGGCCTTTCCTTCTGCTTACTGCAGCAGATGCCTTTATTTTTCCCTTTTTCATGGGCCCTAATGCAACATTTCTTTTGGGTCTTTTCTTCCTGGGTCTGGTGGTGAATGTGCACATGTTGGATGGTGTCTGGGGCCTGAAACAAGCTGCTGCTGAAGAGTTTCAGCACAAAAACTGACACTGTATTTTACTCATAAAACTGTGTGAGGTGAAAAAGATCTCTATTTCCAGATCTCCATGTCAACTAGAGCAGATGCAGCCAGGATAGTCTTTTTGTCTCTGTTCATGGCTGCAATCATTTTTACCTTTCTGTTCTTAGGACAATTTAATTTGGTAACATTTATTGGTTTGTAAGATATATTCATCCTAGGGGTTTTTTCCATTTTGTGCTGTAAAAGGTCAAAATTGTCAGGAAAGATTTATTTTTGGATAAAAGGAATCCTTACTTAAAAGCCAAAGTAAAACAACCTTCCTGGAATAGAAAGGAAGCAGAAGGAAGAAGCGAAAGCCCAGAGCATCAGCTGAAGCAACGTGTAACATCTTGTGCTTTGTGATTTATGGCATAGTAGTACTTACTCACCCTAGTGATCCAGGCATGCAAGCACTACCCTTTGCACTTGGAGTGCTGAAAATGGAGTTAAAACTGTGAGGGGATCGCCAATGGTGCCTGGCAGTGGTGCCAGAGGTGGGTAGTTCCTTTCTGGCTCCATCCCCATCTGGGTGAGTGCCAGCCTGGTCCCAGACCCATGCCACAGCCACTGATAGAGGCAGAGCCTTGAAGAAGTGGGGAGCTTTCCCCCTCCCACACCACAGGCCAGGGCAGGGGGCTACCAGGACAGGGGAACCTTCTACCTTATCTTTCCCTGACATGCTTCAGTTTTTCCATCTATTTTAGGCACACTATGGAGGAGTGTCATTCCCCCCGCACAGCTCCCTCCCCCAAGGGCACCCTCCTGTAGTTGGTCCGGAGCTTCTGTGCCTCCCACGCCTGATGATGAGGCCACAGATGCCATGGACTGTCCCTGCCCTGTGGCAAAGCCAGAGCTGTGCTACAATGGCTCAGTCAGTGAACTAAAGAAATTAAATAAAAAAAACCTTGCTGGCCATAGCTATTGAAAGGCCGATTCCTGCCGAGGCATGGGCACAGCCGGGCACACACACACACACACACACACACGTGCACTCACACTCACACTGACCCTTGTGCACAGGGTTTTCCTTGCACTTGGGCTCACACCCACCTTCAGCCCCTGCGTGTCCCCAGCTCCGTTCCTGCCCCACAGCCCTAGGCGTGTGTCCCTGCTGCTGGCTTGGCTGGCACCCACCCCCCGAGGTGTGAGTCGGCTTCACCCACCCCCCGAGGTGAGGGCCATCTTCATCCACCCCCGATGTGCAGGTCGGGTTTCTCGAGTCCCCCCTCCCAGCCCGTGGTAGCCGAGAAGCAGAAGGCAATGGCTGTATCACGTCTGCCTTTTTTTTTTTTTTTTTTCTTTTTAATCCCTTTTCCCCCTTTTACTCTCCTTTTTTTCCTCGCCTCCCTTTTCCCTTCTCTTGCCTTTTTTTTTTTTTTTTTTTGGCGTTTTATTTTTCCCTCTTTCGTTTTTACTCTTCTCCCCTCTTTTCCATTTCCCCCCCCTGTTTGCCGCTCCCGGTTTTACCCTCCCTGCAGGCTGCCCGCCCGGGTGGATGGGGGTCCCTGCGCGGCCCCGCCGGCCGGGCGGGGCGGGGCGGGGCGCGGCCGTGACGTGCGGGCGAGGGCGGTATAAGCGGGCGCTGTCCCGGTGCTGAAGGCGGCGGGAGCGGCAGGAGCGGCGGGAGAGGCAGGAGAGGCAGGAGAGGCAGGTAGGGATGCGCCGGGCGGGCATGGAGGAGCCCCGGTACCACCGTCCCTCGGCTGGCACCGGCGAGGAACCCACACAGAGCGAGCGGTGAAGCCACGCAGCGAGGCAGCGGGGCTGGGGCTTGCGATGAAAACTGTCTCTGTAAAACTCGACCCCATCGTTGTGCACATTATATATGTTATATACGTGTTCTCAGCATCGCTCGTGGCTGAAGACGGGAGGCAGAGCGCTCCCGTCAGCGATGGCGTTCAGTCGTGCCGGGTCACCGACATGGCACTTCAGGCACTCCGAGTACGGGCAGAGAGGTTCCCTGGGATGCAAACAGCGCCCCGACCCGCTTCCCAGATGTGTCCGTATGCAAACAGTCGTTATATTCGCTCAGAACTGCCGGGGATTTGGGTTTGTGCCCTTCTGCTCACCTCGTTGTTGTTTTGTTCATGTTTTCAGTCCCTTGCACAGGGTTAGAGACGCTTTTAAACAAGGCAAATTTACTGCAGTCGTGTTATTTATGGCAAAAAAAAGAGAACCGGGCAGGAGAGTGCATGATATATTTATTTACCTTATGAAAAACTGCTGTTAGATTTTGCCTCAGACTGTCAGGGCAGGGACAGGAAAACCTATGAGTTTTCATAGCAAATTTTCACTGGAAACATTACTGTCACATCAGAGACAACTGCTGAGAGAGACTGAGAGAAAAAATTACTGCTACCATGGAAACATCCCAGAAAGGAGATTATTTTTTGTGTTTGTTTTTTAGGGAACTTTTGTCAGTCTGCATTGCCTTTGTACGTTTTAAACTGTGAACATGATTACCTCATTTTGTAAAGAGGAACTTCTTCATCTTCATTTGTTGGCTAAAAGATGATTTTCCTGTTTGTTAGGTGCTAATAGAGGAGAAAATATGCTCTCTATCTAGACTAGCTTCACAATTATCCATCTGGAGACAAAAGAACCGTTTTAGTATGTTGACCTTTGAGAGGCACAGCAGAGAATGTTTACTATAGATCCTAAAGATAGTCTAAAATGTCCTCTTTTTTAAAAAAAAAAAAAAAAAGAATTAAAGTCTGAAGGTCTGGGGAGGAGTCCTCTTACCTTAGAGTTATATTTAATGACAAGATTTATGACCGAAAGTCAAAGCTTTTAAAACAAATCATTCCCAAATCCATTTGACAAGGCTTTCAAGTATTATCTACCAATAAATTAGAAGTGGAAATTGACCCAGAGGCAAATGCACACAAAATATGAAGACAGGAGCCAATGGCCTGTTATTCCTGCAAAGGAAATATCCAGTTGAGCAATGTCCTTGTGGAACACTAAACTAAACTTTACCTGGCTGCACACATTTTGATTATAATAGGATGCCAACAGCTCTTACAAAGGCTGTAACAATCCAAATTGTGTGCAGCAAAGGAGGGTGAGTTCCTGGTCTTTGGGAGTGGGAGGTGCTTGGTAAATGATTATGGAATGAATCTCCCTTCCTCCACCCTTTGGAAAGGACAGTTTCTCATGCACTAATCAATCTAACTCTGTTAATAACCAGTCTCTTTGCTGGAAAAGAAAGCCTTAATTTAATTTATTTGCTACAGAAAGTAGCAAATTGCCTTTTTTTTTTTCTTTTTTTTTAAATGAAGACACACATTTATGCACAGGGCTAGTGCTTTTTCTGTGACAGAAAGTGAAACGATGTGTGAGCTTTGTTTCAGGGCAAATTCAGATATGAAGGGTGGGACCTTCTTAGCTGTTGAACTAATCCTACATGAAATCAATGCTCAAACGTATCCAGGGCTGAAGCCAGAAATGTTTGGGGAAATTGTTTACTATCATGACTGTTAGTTTTCCTAAGCGCACTGAAGGGGAAAACAGCAGTTCTCTGAACTGATAGTGCTTTAATTATTTAGTTAAGTCACATTATGTTAAGAACAAAAACTGAGCGGAAAAATCTACAAGTGAGCTGAAATGAGCATATTCATGCTCACTCTCTACTTACAGCAGTGGGTAAATAGTGGTATACATAGCTCATTCAGTTTGTCATGAACCACCAATGTCTCAACGGGATGCTTTTACCAAGCCAAAAACCAAAGGAACCAAAATAGGTCAATTAATCAAAGCAGAAATATCTTTATAATTCCTTTCTTGTTATTGCACTTTATTTGTTAGTGTAACTGGATCAGAAAAAATTCTGATCTGTCTCATGGCCCAAGTGTATCAGTGCCTGAGCATCTCCTAGGAAATATGACTGATGCCAGTTTTTCTCTGTGCCGTGTGGAGGGTGCTCAGCTCCCTGCAAGGCTGGGCTTGTACAGCTGTATCCTCATACACAGTGGTGCTATAATCATCTTAATTCAGTTGGAGGCATATTTATCCCAATTCTGCTCCAGAGTTTATTGTTGACTGGCGTAAGCAGGGCAGACATGGGCTTCTACCGATCTATTCTAACTGAATTTGCCAATGGTCATGTTTCTGCCTGTCTTGGGACCTGATTCAATTTCTGCTGAAGTGAATGAATGAGGAGATGAATGAAATCACCACTCAGAACCTACCTACTCGAGCTCATTTCCAAGATGGGTTTTAAGGGATTCAGTAAAATTATATTGTATCTTTAAGATAAATTATAGTTTGTCACTCATATAGGGGATCATTGCCCATAGGAAAGTGACTCATAGAGTCATTAATTAAAATTCACCTGTAATACAAATAATGGGGTTTTTAAATGAAATAGCAAAAAAGGAAGAAATAGCACTATCAGTAATGACAGAAATAAACTTGCAAGTAATTTTATATGCCACGTTCTCCACTTCATCACATTAATTTTATTACAGTCTAGCACCATTCAGAAATATTATCCTGGCATGAAATTAGGTGCCTTATGGAGCAATCTCACAAAATAATTCTGTCTGCAGTTTTAATATTAATATTTTGAGCAGCATTTAAATATATGGATACACTGATTTTACCATTTAGGAGCTTCATTTTCATAACCAAAATGGCACCTATATTCTTTTCATGAGCTATATGGCATTGGTATTTTTACTTTTTTGCTGCCATTGGAAAATTAATGTTCATAAAGTGTGAAGAGCTTAAAGATAAGAAATTTCTAGCATAGCTCAGTTTCCTAAGTCTGTCTCCGTGTGTTAACTGCTTCTTTTTTTCTTTTTCTTCTTTATTGAAAGGAAATATTTTAAATATGGCAGAAACTAAAACCTTCCAGCCTGGAGCAGCCTGCACTCTCACCTTTTTCTTTGTCCTCATCTGTTGGGTTGATGCAGCTTCCTTCCAGCAGCATCAGCTGCTTCAGAAAGATCCAGACTATGTAATGAAAAACTTACAAAGACTCCCAAATCCTGATATGATCAAAGCACTGGAATACATAGAAGATCTTCGCAAGCAAGCTAACAAGGGAGAAAGCAGCCCTGATTACAGCTCTTATCAAAGTGTCCCATATCTCCTGCAACAGAAAGAAAGCAAGGATCAGACTCACCTACCAGATAATGTAAGGGATTCTTTGACTGAAGATGAGTCCCAGTGGGTTAAGGTAATGTTGGAAGCCTTGCGGCAAGCTGAGAAAGAGTCAAAAGCTGGCCCAAAGGAGAATAAACCTTACGGTCTGAGTTCAGATAACAGCTTTCCAGCTGGAGTAAGTGATGATTACGAGGCTTACAAGTGGCCTGAGAGGTGGCAAAAGTATCTCAAAATGCACTACGAAGACAGTTCAAGAGACAGTCCTTTCAAGCGTACCAATGAAATCGTGGAAGAGCAGTACACCCCCCAAAGCCTTGCCACGCTGGAGTCTGTGTTTCAGGAGTTGGGGAAGATGGCAGGACCGAGTAACCACAAGAAAGAAAGGCTGGATGAGGACCAGAAATTGTATACAGATGATGAAGATGATGTGTATAAAGTGAATAACATTGCCTATGAAGACGTGGTTGGAGGAGAAGATTGGAATCCCATAGAGGAAAAAGTGGAAAGCCAAACCCAGGAAGAGATAAAAGACAGCAAAGAGGAAATTGATAAACATGAAGAGGAGATTGACGATGAAATGAAAAGATCAGGGAAGCTCAACTTCCTTGAGGATGAAATAAGAAGAGACAATAAAGAGCAAATGTCAGAGGATGTTTCAAAGCTAATGAATTATTACCTGAAGAGGCTGATGGGTAGTGCTGGGAATAGGAAATTAAGGACTGGAGAACTTGAGGAAAAAAGAGCATCAATGTTTTTGGATAAACAACTCGATCCTCAGTCTATAGCTCAGCTGATAGAAATCTCAAGGAATTTACAAATTCCTCCTGAGGATTTAATAGACATATTGAAAGCTGGAGAAAAAAAGCAGCTTCAGAGTGAAAGGTTGGATGCTGAGCAGGAAGTAGAATTCCCAGAAGACCTCGACGAGATAGCTGAAACCAATCTAGGACAGAGTGATATATTTAAAAATAATGTAAACTCTAAAAACGGGTACATGAAGCAGCCTCTTATTCCAGAAAATCTACCTGAAGACCTCAATATTGAAGATATTGTCAGTCTTCTGGGAAATGACAATTTAGCTAATCAGAATCCCTCCTATTTACTAAATCGTCTTAATCAAGACAATGATTTGCCAAGACTGTCTTACATTCCCAGAAGATTGAAAGGACACCTGTTTCCTAAAGCTGCCTGGATGAACGATTTGGAAAGGCGACAAATGGAGTATGAGAAACTGAATGAGAAGGACGAAGAACTGGCCGATTACTTGGCCAAGGTGTTGGCAAAGTATCCCGAAGTAATCAATACGAACCAGATGAAACGAGTCCCAGCCTCTGAAAGCAACCTGCAGGAAGATGATCACCTGGAGCAGGCCATCAGAGAGCACCTAAATCAGCTGGAGCCACAGGAGGCTGCGAAGTTGGCTTCGCTCAGCAAAAGGCTCTCCATGGCGGGGGAAGCCGATGACACGCAGAACAGGCAGTATCTGGATGAGGATATGCTAGCAAAGGTGCTAGAGTATCTAAAACAGGAGAAATCAGAGCTTGAAAGAGATCACATTACTAAGCGAGCGATGGAAAACATGTAATTGTTCCCCAAATACTATTTCTCTTCAATGTGTTGACTTCTATCCCAATTCAGTTGTGATTTATTCCTGCTCTCCCACTAAACAACTATGGTAGACTATTTACCATTGAACAGTCTGCATATCTTTCTCAGAGCTGTTATATTGTTTATTGATATACTTATATGTTATAAATTATGGGGCAAACAACAAATTGCTTCAAGTGTTTTAAGAAAAAATTTAATGATATCAAGTAAAACTATAATATGTAAACAAATTACCTTTGCATTGTTAATAAAACATGATAAACGAAGAGTGACAATTATAATTTGAAATTTTTAAGATTAATTGGATTATTTTGTTACTGTCTGTAGTGTTTTTTGTGGAGTATCAAATAAAAAAATAAAGCATTATATATATATATAGTTTTATTTACAAGGCTTTTTCTATTCAGTGTTTTATTGTTGATGAATAAATTATTTCTGGACAATCGACTGTGTTTCTTTGTGACAGTTGATAAAGTCATACTAATTGGAAACATATTTTTACTTCTACAGATGACTCTTCTGAAATATACTACTTTTCCCATAGAATATAGTTGGTAGCATAAACTTCTGGTTTTCTGGGCTGTAAGAATACCAATTGGCATTATCCTTAAGGGCAATGATGGCAACCATAAAGAAAGAGCCAGGCTCCAAGGAAAGGCAGGCAGGGAACTCATCTGTAAGGAACACCAGGAGTTTGTCTGATAAAAATATTTTCATGAAATATCTATTACATGTATACATGAGTACACAAACGACCTTTGTTATTCAGTACACTTTGGACACTTGAAATGTCTTTTGATCTCCTGTTATGACCTGCAGTAGATGGTCTGGAAAAGTTCTGGCTCTTTTACAGAAGGAAATGTGCTTGTGTAACTCTGTGACTCAGATGTGATTTTCACTAGGACAGCTCATTTCCAGGATTATAGTTTAAAAGTGGTTTTCCCTGTGGTATTCTTCAGCAGCTCATCTCTGCTAAGTGGGGTGGGGATGATTTTTGGCGAGGCAATGTCTAATCAAGCAAAGTACAAAGGCTGCAGAAATACATCTTCAGTGCCACCATTACTGTGAGCAATTGCAGCCGACAGGAGCTCAGTCAGAGCTCTTGCTCTGGGCCACACCAAAATCCTCCAGTTTCCTGTTACTTGGACGAGTCAAAACATTAAACATTAAACTGAAAAAACACCTGAGTTAATTTCATGTCTGTTTTCTAAAGAAAGACAAACCTGCTGAGATTCACTTGCTTGTGACACTGGGAATTTGGAATCACTGTATTTTATTCAAAACAAAACTGTGTTTTTAACAAATTGATTCCTAATATTTTTAGTCTCCTTATTCCTAACACTGCTCCTACAATACTCATAGTGTAGAAAAATGTCTTTCAGTCAAATCAGTAACATTTAATACTTAAATATGTAATATGTAAAACTGGGGATGAGTAATAAAAACAGGAGTACTGGGGGATGAGTAATAAAAACAGGAGTACTGAGATGTAAATAAATGCTGATTTTAGTGAAGAAGTTTCACAATTTCACATTTGCCTTCCAAGGTCATATTTAAACAGGAAACTTTACTTACTCCCCACATCCACACCCTCAGACAGCATACCACAGCTGAACTCCATAGCCACTTGATAGGCACTCTGTTTTTCCAGGGCTGTGGCTAAATGCTGGAAGGGGTTCTGCCTGCAGCATCACAGAGTTGGCTGTGCATGTGCCCGGTTCTCCTGGGCGTAGTGAGGGCATCTTCCCACTGCCTCACCTCACACACCAAATGTGGAGTGCTTTGTCAATCTCTGCAGAACATTTCTCCCTGAAGAAGAGTTTTATTGGAAAGGCTGACTGCAAAGGCTCCATTTGTGTCCAGGGAGCAGTCTGCCATTCCGTGGCTCAGCTTGGTGAGAGACCAAGGGCTCTGTGATGACCATACAGAAGGACTCGTGCTCCTGCAGCCTCCAGGCCTGGGGATCTGGTCCCCTGGACATGGTTGCAACCTGTGTGCTGCAGTGTGGGGCTGGCACTGCAGAGCAGCCCGAGGTAGGGCAGGATCCCAGGAGTCACAGCTTCACTGGAGGCGTACGGTGGTGGCAAACACGCTGCTTAACACACTTAGTAAACACCATCATGATACCAGACTAAAAAATTAAAAATATATTTAGCAGGACTTGGGCAAACCTCACTGAAGACAATCTTCTCCCTGACTCTTGCACACACCCTAAAACGTCACATTTCTTCTGCCTCAGGCAGCTCAAAGCATGAGCAGGGTGTCAAGGAGACACTGAATGTGTTCTTTTTGTAGCAGTAACCTTAAAGCATGTGAGTGTATGTGTGCCCTCTGCCCCCAGCTCTAAGCAGATAGTGAAGTCACCCATCAAAGCTAATACCTTGCACCACTCCTGCTACCACCATACAGGCATGCTGCTGGGTTTGTGCTCATGGCTAAAATACATACATTTTTATCCATTTTTTTTCACAGTGAAAATTAAAAGGAGGGCAACAAAAGGAAAAAATTATGGTGTGTGCTCAAAGCACAAGCAGGGTGTCAAGGAGACACTGAATGCTACTTTTTGTAGCAGTAAAAAAAACCATTTTGGATCTCAGGAACCAGCAGTACAAACCTATGTGTAAAAGGACGGATTCTGTCAGACACTGAGTAGAAGAGGAAATAAGCTGTGGAAAATTCAAATCTTGGCATGAGTAACTACATCACTTCATAGAAGACCACCTCATTCACAGTATGTGCCAGCCATTAGGGACTTTACTGTTTGTGGTTCATCTTCATAAACAAGAAAAGGGATGCCGTGCTCTAAATAATAGAATTACACATTGTATAACAGAACTACATGGAAGCTAAAAAGTGACATCAATACCCTTTCCTCTTCAAACCACAGAAAGCAGACAACTAATCTCCCTATGAAGTACTTTATTTCTAACAAACTCATTTCCAACTCCATATTGAAATTAAATGAAATGAGCAAATATTAAATAGGCAGCACCCTCTCGGTAGCTGTAGCTGCCTCTTGCTATTCAACCAGAGCTCCCACAGAAAAACAGATAGTTATACCTGAATATGCAAGACAGCATTATCCAAATGTACATCCTACCAGGAGATCTGCTCCATTAAACCACTCCATGGTCGCCCCCTGCAGAGAGGCTGTGTAGTGCTTAATTGCTCTTAATAGCCACGGCTGCTCCTGCTTTCATCTGTCTGTGGTTTATGTTTTCCTTATGGGTGTAGTGGGACAAACAGTCATGTTGTTAATAATGCACACAGAATGCATAATCCATAACAGATACACTATCAAGCTTATTATTGTAATTATATACAAAATAAAGTGACCACCCTGCAATTTTTACTCAGGCAAAGTAAGGAGAAGATTTTTAATTCCTCTTGTGTGCTATGATTTGACAGCATCCCAGATGCAGCTGGTTTGTACTCTCTATCAGTGGCTTTTGTCCAGCAAAGAAAATGTTTCTGCTTACATCTTCCTCTTAAAACTTGCGCTAAGCTTCATTGTGTCCTCACATTTAAGGTCCTCCCCAACAGGCAGATTGAACGGAAATTCTTCATTTTGTCTGAATATAACAAGCTACTGAACACCTTCCTCAAGGCATGAGGCAGTTCTTCTTTGTACATATATTAGAATTCATTGTATTGGTACCCATAAGAGTTAATACCTTTTTGATTTTCCATTAATTCATATGCTACTGCAAGTGCTTTGTTTACATCTGCATCTCAATGGCTCCATTATTTTGTCAGCCAGAGCTCTTAAATGAGAACACTTGTTGATTCAAAAATTAATGTAACCAAATTGCCTTGTCTGGAGAAATGAGAGACTGTTGCGATTATTTTCTTCTAAAAGGGTATTTCCACATTGCAGTGGAAGGAGTTTGAATTGCATGTAAGATGACAGTTGCTAGTATTTCCCAAAGCACTTTACAAGACACCTCACTTTGCAGGAGAAGTGACATAAGCCATCTATGATTTTCTCAACACACCAAAGGGGGACCCAAGCTGGAGCACGGATGCTCTGAGCTGTGCTTTGTCTAACAGCTTCATTGTGCCATTCTTGCTGTTGCTAACTAATGAGAAGACTCATGCTTCAAACCTGCCTCTCCAGACACACCTTACAAAGCCCAGTCTTCCATCAGTTCAGGTCAAACCTGGCATTGTGGGAATGGAGGAGTTCTGTGGAAAAGTGATGACTGCCATGTGGGAACGTTCCCTGGAGCATCCCATACCTTCCCCCCAAGATGCACAACAACGATCAGTGGCTATTTACTCCATGGTGCATAAATCTGTACAGACACAGCTGGATGCCAGCTGCACTTTGCATTTGTTCAGCTACCCAAGTGCCTCCAGAGAGGTTAATCTGAGCTACAGGAACTCCAGTTAGCAGCAGCAGGCAGGTGCAGAGCCTCTAGTGCATAAAGTGGAAAGGAGAAGCCCCGAATCAGAGCTGATTAGCTAAAGAGCCATGTTATTCCTGACTTTTGGATCATTCAAAAACATTTGAGATCATTAATAATTCATTTGCAGATGTAGCAGAGCTCTAAATGTGGCTGATTAAATGCATTTGACGTTTCTCTTGAGAGAGGCTGTTATTCCAGGAAACCACTTGGCATCTGCAAATGTCTTGGAATTAGTGTACTCAAAATTACAGGTTCACTCACAGCATTTTCCCTTGTAAAGAAAGGAAAGTGACCTCTGATTCCAAATGTAATGTACCCTAGTGAATAACTATAGCACAATTATTTTAAGTTCCCCACAGCCTCAGCAGATCTGCTATGTAATGATGTGATTCAACACAGAGAACTCTGCCTTCCTCTGCTAAGAAAAAACCATGCAGACAATGAGCCAGGCAGGTCCTACACACCCAGGGAAGGAGAGCTTAAAAAGTGGTTGTTTGGCGACTCACAGCTCCTACAATTGCTGCTCTGTGATATGCTTCCCAAAAGCCTTCCTGGCATCTGCCTAAAAATAGAGCCCATGTGTTATCCCGGCAGAGAAGCCAACCTCTCTTGGGGCACCTTGGTCCTCTGGGTCGGATGAGCAGGATTCAAAACAGGATCTAAAAGAAATAATGAGCTTTATACCACCTTTGCATTTCCCTGATTATGTCAGCAAACCTGGGTCCAGTGGATTTGTTTGGCTTCATGCTTATGTTAGAGTAAATCTCTTCTGGTGTAGCTGTGGGGTGCATTTTGTGCCACTCCATTTAAATGTTTAATGAGAACTAAGGATTTATGCAAACTTGAGCACGCATTTTTCAAGTGGGTCACCCACATCAGGGCAGTTTTCCTACTGCTCTGCTTAGTGCAGTCACCACCACCAGGGCATCTCATCTACTGCAAACAGTGGGATCCTCCCCTGACAGGACTTTGCTCAGCGTCACCCTGGTAAAGCCTTTTTGGGTTATTTTCCTCTTGCCCTCAGTTCATTCCAACACACAGAAAGGAGGGACACTGCATCTTGTCTGTTGAGATCTCCAGGTGAAACATACGGTCATTCTTTTTTGTCTATTAAAACTCATTCCAAAACCATATTTCCTTCAAGTGGACCTTTTTTCCTAGTTCAAATTTCAGATTCTGCTTAGTTTCACACTGTAAATCTGTTGACCCTGAATGCAAAAAGAAACTTCCCATTCCCACTTTTCTCTCTCCTCTTTGACCTAAGAAAAGGTGTGAGACTGTTGGATGAGATGCAACATATAATTTCTGCAAAGAACACATTTTCTACCATGGCTGCATGTTTTGCCACCTGCTAATAAATGTCATAGAGCACAACAAACCTCTTAGACATTACCAGCACTTGTACTCCCATATTAAGTATGTAAGAGCCAGGCCAGGAACAGTGTGTACAGACACTCAAAAAGATAAAAATAAAGATAAATCACCAAAGGGGATAAATCCAAAATTCCTTGCTTGTTATTTATGTGGCATAACCACAGGAGATGTGTTAAATCCCTGCTAGTAAATTTTGGGATGTAAATGTAATCTGACAGGAAAACTGCAAGGTTAAATTTATTCAGATCCAACACACTATCAATTGATTTTTTCCCTTACAAACACGAATGCAACAAGGTGGAAACTTTCTGCTAATGACTAACACACTGAAAGAGGCTAAGCAAAAAAAAAAAAAAATAAATCAGAAACTGCATCTACCACCATATTCCACCAGTTAATTTAGGCAACATAAATGTTACTGTGCAAATTCACAAGCCCATGGCCAAGTCTCACCCATGGCCCTGGACTTTGCTTTCCTACAAGCAGTAGTCAGGCTGAACTTTGTTTACATGTATTTTTGGCTTTCTAATTTCTATTTAAAACATACTAGCCCCCTGGCCCTCTCCTCACCAGAGTGCACAGTCTGAAGCTGGTGCAACCACAGTCACACGAACCTTTAGGGTTGGCTGGGGCACAGTGGCTGCTTTAACACCACAAGGTTCTGTCTTCTGCACTCCTGAGCCTCCTCCCCGTGGCAAAGGAGCTATTTCATCCAAAGGATCTTTCTCTGCTGGGAAAAGCTCATGGATATTTTTATTCTAGAAGAAATATTGTTGTTGAAAATGATGCAACTATGAAAAACTTAAAAAAAAAAAAGGAAAGTTACCAAATCCTCAAACTTTCTTACTTGTTACTGTCTTAGTTGTTACAGAAATACTGATTTTGCTTTATTTTATGTTGTTTCTCCTTTGCTCCTTTTAGAGTCAGCACACTGCACTTTGCTGATGCCACACAAGAGTTCAAAGCTACTGTTGGCTTTCCCTTTTGGCAACACTTTTTGCATCAATCTTATTCATATCTGACACAGTGCAGGTGAAATCCAACAACTACACCCAGCTCCATGCTGCATGGTGCTATTTGGTTCTCTGCCAGTAAATTTGGTGACATCCCACATAACAAGGCTGTATTTAAGCTGAAGCTTATCCCCAGTCCAGAGAAGATGTGGGAGCAGGAATCAGAAACCCATCCTCCACCATGGACAGACCAATGTTTGACCAACGCTGCCTTGAGAGCTCCAGCTCACCCTCCTGAGCGTGAGGGAAGTCAGGGACACCAGTGTAAATACTGTGAGACACAGTGACAAATGTGTGGCTAAAACATATAGTTTACTATGTAGTTAAACAAACCACTTTGCATGGGGAGCCACAGAGCAAGTCTGGTTTTCTTCAGCATTCCTGTGGCCGTGAAGTTCCTTTCAGGTTAGTGCAAGATGCCCTCTGTGGAGCTGATCACTGCTTCATGCATAGATGGCCAAATCAGACTCCAAATCTCTTGGCTCCAAACTAAGATGTTATTTATAGATCTCCCTCAGTCCTCTGCACCTGCCTTTCAAACAGGTTGAAGTATCAACTCTGAAAGTACAAAACTCTGTTCAGGCACAGACATGAGAACAAAGGGGATGTTAAGTAGTTTGGACATTAAAAATATGCTAAGATAAATTGCAGCAGGCAGGTCAAGTCCCTGAGGAAAAATATTTTGACAAAAGCCTTCCAAGAAAATTCTGAAGTACAATCAGTAAAATCAATACAATGCTCAAACACCTTTCCCCATTCATCCAATCCACAAGTAGGCAGCCAGAAAATCAGATTACCTTTATTTCATTAACCCTGCTAAAGGCAACATTTACATTTTTAACTTAATACTGGATGCTCACTGAAGTGCTCTCCAAAGCCAGGTGATGAATGAGGCTGGGGAGGCCTCCCATCCCTGTCACTTGGCTTCCACCACGTACTACGGAGAAGATAAATGGTAACTGGGAGCCTGGCCATGCTGAAGACTGATGGAGCTGTCTGGGGAAAATGGGACTGGTGATTGCCTGCAGATCAGCATTCCCACAGGCAATCTTAGGCTTTGGGAGCCTTCTATCTTTGAGCTGACACCTCGGTGGTTACTTTCTTGGCTAACTCATTTGTTAATCAGGTTGTGTAATTTCCTTTCCTTCCATTTACCATCCTCCTGACTTAGCTCAGTGTATGAGTCAGTAAGCCTGGCTTAATCATCTTCATTATAAATTCTGAGTCTATTTTATTGCTGATAAAGTTCTTGCTGACCAGCTCCTATAGCTAAAATATCCAAAATGGAAAAAAAGGTGGGACTTCACCTTTGGCTTGTGGGTATTTTTTTAAAATTAACTTCTGCCCTATAGCACCTTTCCAAAGAAGCAGACAAAGCAGCAGCAGACTGTTTTATAAATATAAAAAGGATGTGACCTTTTAAAAGTACATACTTTATATATCAAACTGCAAAGATAAAGTAGAATTTAGTCATCCTATGCCAAGACTGTTGACAATTTGGCTTTTTCCTAAGGAAATGACTTTGCTTGTAGCTCACCTTTTATAATGCACACTTTTCTCCCTGTGAAATTCATTACCCAGTACTTGATCTCCTCTGTAGCCTAATGCTGATGTCCTTAGGAAATTACTTTTTTAACAGTCTTCTTGAAGAACATGTGTTTTGTGGCACCTGAAAATAGATGTACTGTAAATCTAGGCTAGATGCATATTTTACCTATTCAGCTGTACATTTCAGTAGCTGTGGCTTTCTATGTGTGGAGATGGAAATCATTTAGAGTCATTTGCTTGACAAGATATGCTTATTTGTCCTCCTACATATCCTATGAGTACAAGGTTGGATTTATAGCTTGCCTTTCTTACTTTACATCTTCCAAAAGGCAAGGAACAAGGAATGCACTACGTTATTAAGACCTGATGGGTGGGCACAGGAATTGTAGTGATACACCCCTCTTATAAAAAAGACTATTGAGATGTACAAAGCAGCAGATGCTTTAATTCAGGTGTTGCTACAGATAGGACAAAAAAGATGGAAAGCGAGCAAGCAAGCCCCTGCTTGACATTCATAGGTTAGGAATGAAGTGTGGGGGACCTTTTCTGCCACCAGATCTGACTTGGGCAGCGGGAGATGGGTCTTCAGCTTGACTTTCTCACAAGGATGGCACCAGACCTGGCTAATCAGTGCTTCTGCTACTTATCCAGGTTTCTGGTAAAACAAACTTTAGCCAGGGATGCTATTTGCCAAAAAATACATGACCTTTGGAATTGCAGAATAATTTGGCTGCCTAAAACTGGGCATCCACATTAAAACAGCTTGTCTTTCGAAGTTGCTATGCCTTGGCAAAGCTAAGAAAACATTGAAAACATCAAGATTTGCTTTTCTTATAAATAGATGCATTGTGTCCTGGGACAACTTACTGCAGCTCTGCTGACTTCACTGAGTACAGAGGGTTTGGCCATCTCGAGAAATGATTACATAGAGCCAAATTATCTCCCATATCTATGTCCTGTTTGAGTGTGTGACAATTACATATGCATCCAGCATCTCTGATGAGCATCAGTCCCTGCCCAGGGACTCCTGGAGGTGCCCAGCTCACCTCCTCCCTGTGTCCCAGGGAGCAGCAGGCAGCAGATGACTGACACAGCATGGGAACATGCTTGTGACAGGACCACCTCCCCTGGCACAAAGAAGAGGAGAGAGAAAGGAGAAGGTGTCTGAAGTCTCTTTGAAGACAAAGATGCAGCACCCTTTCATAGGGGCACCCTACGAACGCTCTCACACATCTCCTTGAAACCCACTCACTGAGTATTTATACCCCTTCTCTAAATGGGTAGGGCACAACTCTCCTGTGGGCCCTGTGCCATTCCCACTGCAGCCCACAGGAGCTGGGCTACCTCAGGACAAGCCTGGGATCTCGGCTGGGGAACCTCACCCTTGGGTGCTGTGCAGGTGGGGAGCCCTCCCAGGGGACAGGAGCTGCTCCCAGCTGTGGTGGGCAAAGCTCCCCCTGCCCTTCCTTGTCGTGGGCCACTGCCTTTGGGCAGGCTCTGGAAGGTTCCTTTCTTCATCAGCCTGATCAGCTTCCTGACTACCCAGGTCTGGGGAACACAGAAGGTAGTGGCTGGGGGCACTTAAGGACAGATATGCTTATAGTCTATCCATGTTACATTTTCTCCAACGCTTGTATGAATCAAAACATTAACAAACCCCAAATGCTTCATTTCACACAACACAAATTTTTATACAGCTCTTGAAGTTGTTTTTAAAGCTCTTCTATAAAATGAAGTCCAAGTTGAGGATAAGAACCATCTGAACATAAACTAAACTATAGTCTCTTCTGAAAATTCCCTTTCTGTTTAGCTTCTGAGGGTTTTTTCCTGTTTCAAGAATCTGCAGACTGCTTTACTCAAATGAGACTGTCATTTTTCAGCAAAAGTAATACCTTGTTTCAAGAAAAGAAAATACTACCCTCCTCTTTTAACCTAGAAAGCAGAAAATAGGATGTTCTTTCCAGCGTTTCTATGGTTGACAGCATCTATAACAGGCTTTCTGCATTCCGTCTTGCAAGAGAATTAGTGAAAAATTAAATATAATATAAACACGTTGAGACAGAACTACAGCCCAGTGCAAAATATTCTGCATAAAAAATAAAGTATCTTCCCATCCAGGAAGGTATTGTGATTCCAGAAAAGTCTGGCAGGCACCATTACTGATAACAGCATATAGCAGCCATAGTTCTGTTCCCGAGAACTAGTCAGTTTGCTTCCTTCACCTGTAATTTGAAATTTGATATAATTTTCAACTTTGAATGCTGGGAGAACAGTTCAACGGACTTATGAAGGTAATTTCTGGAATCCAGTTCAATTTAGCAAGTAATTTGCAGAGCCCAGCTCTGATTGCAGCATGTTATTCTGCCCATTGCAGAAAGCACAAAGAGAAGAGGAAGGCAGACAGCAGCATTAGTGACCCCAAGTAATCCTCTCTAACACAAAAGGCAATTGCAAGTGAATATATCAAAGTGTTGAGATGCCAATTAGCTACTTTAATGCAAATCATTCTTTTATTTATAGGGTGGTTCTTCCTTAAACCTGAAATTGCTGTAGCTCTAATGCTAACACCGAGTCATGAGATAAATGAATCACAGAGTCAGGTTACATCTGCAAAGAGTGTTCTTGAGTCTAACCTGATGCTACAGCAGTTGCAGGAGATCTGTGCATGTGTGCATGCACCTGTCAGTTGAAGCAAATCCCACTTTCTGGTGCTCACAGGGCTGGAGGGCATTGAACCTGCTCATTGAACCAGCCACAGCTTTGGGTCCACCAAAAGGGGGACACATCCCTCCCCTTCTCTGCTCTTTGGAAAGGCTCCTTCAGGTGAGTTCACCCCTTTCTGGGCACTTCATCATGTCCTCCAAGCCCAGATCTGAATCCTGCCTCACTGGAGCAAGCAGCACAGCAGTTTGGTGGGGCAAATTCCAAGTGTACCTGTGTTACCAGAGGGATCCTGATCTGGGAAACTTATCCATCCATTCCCATCAGACTGGTCCAGCCACTGGTCCCCATGTTCCTTGCCCGCCTTTAGGAATCCAAGTCTTCAATGCAGCAAACATAAGCCAGCAAAGAGGAAACAGGCTGTGTTATATTTAAAGACAGATAGCTGGAGGCTTTCCAGAAAAATCTGGAGGTTTTTGCACTGCTGTTTTCTTTGGGACACCTAAGATGAAGCCAAACCCACAGGGTCAGCTTTCTGCACTACAATGAAGGTTTCTCAGCCATTCCCCCCAGTGTCCCCCAGGAATAAAAGCTCTTCTTGCCCAAGACTCAGCACCTCCCAGTGCTGCTCCCCCATTTCAGCATGGGCTTCCCGTGCACCCCACCTGCACTGGCCACACCACCCCACCATCCGGCCCTGCTGGCAATTAGAAAATGGCATCTGAGAGTCTGTGGGCTACTGCAATAGATCCAGCAGTCCAGGAGGGAAACAGGTCCATTGCTGGTCAGCTTGAACAGACAGTGCTGCAGTCCACACTGGCAGCAGGAAATATCTAAGAGACAGCAGACTGACAGATGATGCTGAGCAACGTACACACAGGCAGAAACAGGCTGATCAGCTCTTGGCTGAGGTCATACAACACAGTAAATACAGAAATGGGATTATAACTGCATCAGCTATGGCCTTTTCAGTTCAGATTTTAGGAGTGGAAGTACTAAAAAGTTCCCACAAATACTCTGGCCAATTAGTTACCAAGTGTTTCTGTGATACCTAAAGCAACTTCACAAGTCAGAGTATTTGCTGTAATTGGAAAAATATTTAATTTTCTTACATTCTCATTTCATCCTTTGCAGGGCTGTAGCAGAGTCCATTATCATGTGCCTAGCTATACCCTGCTAATAAATGCCTACAGAGAAATTTAAGGCAAAAAATATGATTGCACTGAGCTCAGTGGGAGTCCACCATTGCCATCAGTATCTCCCAGACTTTGTCTTGGTCTTTAGAGACCATGTCTGTGAAATATGCCCTGTCCCTAAGGCAAAGCTCTAAAGCTCCCTCCTGTTTCTAATCCTATTTCTAAGCTTTTAAATCTTGTGTTGAAATCTGCCTTAACTGGGCATTAAGTTCCAAACCCTTTCCACAGATCTAGAAAGGATTTCATTATGTTCCTACATTTAAAACAGAAAAATTGCTCAAGTTTTTGGTAAAAACAACATAGCTGTAACAGGACACAGCTACCAAGTGGGAGTTGATCAGATCACACAGTCGGTCCCAGGACTGGCTCCTGGGAATCTCTCCACCTGCAGCTGGGGAGGTACAGCCTAAAGGAGGCTCATTAGAAAGCAATAGAACTGAAATCACCAGGCCTGTGTGGTCACCTCCAGGGACTCTCAGCAGCCATTTCCATGTCACGATGTTTTCCAGCATGTGCAGAGGCAGACTGGTACTGCACCAGTCCTGATGAGATGTTGGCTCCTATTGGCAGCAGCAGCTGCCTCTGCAACATTAGTCATTCACACAGGCACACGCAGAACAATTCGGGGAATTTAGGAGAGACAGCAGCATAAACTGTTCTTCAATTTCCTATTTTGTTATCTCTCTATATTTGGTTTGCTTGCTTGTCTCATGTCTCCCAGGCCTGATCTCAAGAGTGATTTTTCTGCCAGGGTGATTTCTTTCTGCAGGACTATCTGCCTTTCCCAGGCTGATTGTGCAAGTGGAAATAAAATTCCATTGAAACAGATTCATTAAAAGAAGATTAGCAAGATTAGTTGAACTATAACTGGTTTGTGCCTTCTTTGTTGAATGTAAAGAATTGTGCTACAAACAACAGAGCCAAGGGCCAGCCCTTCTCTGTAAGCATCCAATATTGCTCCATCTATTCTGGCCCTATCAGCAGCTACTTGCCAGTAAATGGATGATACCTGCTGTAAGGTTCTGGTGCTATACACTCACATGAACTCATAAAAAAGGACTTTTGTGCAAGCAAAATTTTTCAGTCATGCACAGTGATTGAAACTGCTTTGTTTTGTGAAGGTGGACTCAGGGTCACAGCTCTCACTGGCACAGCATACCAGCCAAAGGGGGGCTTCATTTGTAATGCACCTAAGCTGTAGAGTTGCCAGTGACTGTTTCATGGCTTTAATCGAAAGACAGAGGTATTTCTAGCTTCCCTCAGACTTTTAGAGCTGTTTTCCAAGAGCTACTCATGCCACTCTCTGAATTGCTTGGGCAATAGGTTTCCCATCCAAAAGCTCTCTGAGAGCTTTTGGGATTGCCTGTGGTACTCAGCCACGAACAATTGCTGGGACCTGTGCCTTCTCCTGCACACACAATCCCATTAGCAGGAGCATTGAGTACCCTAACAGGAACCAAGCATTTTCCCTGGCACCAGAGCTGGAGGAACATCAACACAGCTGTAGCTGGGCAGAGGCAGTGTGATGTCTCACAGTGCTCTGAAACAAAGGCAGGCTTATTACATCCATACTGCCCAACACATCCCTACCTCTCCAGCATGTCTCATGGACGACTACTGCTGTGTCCAGCCAGCCTCACTCACTGCCACAGTGCTTTCTGCCACCTCCCTGTCCCCAGCAGGAGAAGGACTGGCAGCAGATCCCCAAGCTCCATGACAGGAGAAGGGAGCAGAGGGTGTTTCAGTATTTGGGGACTGGAAGAGGCCAGGCCTCTTCCAAAAGCTATGGATCTCACAAGAAAAAAAATCCTCCTGACTGACTCAATTACACAGGAAACCACTACTGTGGTGATGCTAGACAGGCTTTAGCTCTTCCTAGAAACAGCTGTGATCTTCCCCCTTTGCATTTTCTGCTGCCTGCTTTTGTTTCCAGCTGAGGAACTTTAAAGAAAGAAAAAGAAGAAAAAGTAAAAGAAAAAGAAGAAAAACAACAGCAGAGAAAGAACAAACCTGAAGCACAGCAGGTCAGGAATAGCAGAGAGAAGGCAGATCAGAAGCTCTTGTTCTTCCCATCTCAGAGCACATGAGCAATCAAGGACATTAAAAGCAGCAAACATGGAGCTGATGGAAGGAAGGATTGTTTCAACTAACACATAATTAGACAAAAGAACTCAGTGCTGTGGATGGACTTCCTGGGTAAGGACATAGCAAAATTTGGACAATTATCTGTGTAACAGGAATAACAGTTTTAATAGCTAACAGTCTTGTGTGGAGATGATGTAACACAGGGTGTTTCCCACTTTAAGCCAGTCAGGATTAGGAGAAGCACTGTTAGAAATATCAGCCAGTCATAACAGCTGAGAGCAAGGCTGCCCAGGCCTGCTGCAAGGTGCCTGGAGTGCCCACTTGCTGAAGATCCACTTGACCAGAAGGACTATGGGCCTGCTTTGCTGTGGCAACACTCTACCCTTTTCCCTGTTCCATTCCCATTATACCTCTGTGCACAACAGTGGCCATGAACCAATCCTACTCCTCAGCTCACCTACCTGCACCACACACCAGTGTCTCTGGCTGGCACCTGTGCCCATGTGCACCCACCTTTGGGAAGAAGAGCGAATCAGAGTATTAAAACACTTAGGAAAGTGTTTAGGAAATAGATTTCATTACAGTGTATGCAAACTCCATTTGCAGCTTGAGCACACAAGGCTATTTATGAAAGGAATTTGCTGCTAGAGATAATGAGCCAGTTTTCAGCAAAGTGTAAATCTGCCGGCTGCTTGTAGAGGCTCATGGGCTGTCAGAGCACAGATCATTGCTACTGAGTGCTCTGCTAATACTGTAAACAGTGATGACATTTAGAGTATTGTTTAACTGAGGGAGGAGATTTAAGTCATTCCTATAGTAATACCTAATGGGGAGTAAACCTCTGCAGATCACATCTCACAACTCTGGCAGCAGTCTGCAACGTCTTTAAGCTACATCTTTAAATTATGAATAATGCCTATTAAAAAATCACACCACTTAGTTGTGGTAAACATCTCTGGGTAAGATGCTGTCAGAAAGATAAGAGCCCAGATCATGAATGCAGTATCTGTCCTCATCCCATGGAACACTTTCTGAGATCGGTACACCATTATAATAGTTTATTGCACCTCTTAAAACCAACACACTGCAAAGTGCTTCCCACCAACAATCTTGTCACTTAGGATTTGATTTAAGCCCCTTCTAAGTCTGAACATCTGAGAGCATGAAGAATTAGTAGGATGTGCATTTTAAGGAAGTCTTTTGTAACTTTGAGAAAATTATTTCCTCTAAGCAAAGATTTACTTATCTTGTAGCAAGGTAACTTCGAGGCAATGCAAGATGAGCATGACTACTCTTTTCTGTCCCCATAGCAAAGAGGAAGCCCTTGGTCTGTGTCCCTGAAATCATGCTCACGTCTGTGTGGTTATTTCTGCAGCAGTGCAAGAGGTATGTGAAATAAAGCCTCTGGGCAGTGCCAGGATATGTGAAAATTTACCTAAAGCCAGCTAGTTTAGCTTTAAATTGTATTTAGCTTTCAAGTTAAAGTGCAAAATACTCATACACTTCTAAAATCAGTGTGAAAGTTGGGGCATATGTAGCCCTAAATTTCAGTAAGAGCAGAACAGGGTGTATATCCTTTTGTCCAAATTTGTGCTGGTCCAGCACCTCTTCCCTGTGAAGTCAGGGAGCCTGGAAGCTCCCTGGGCACCAGGCAGAAACAGCCTCCAGCCATCTGCTCACTGTAGACACTGCAAACCTCACAGGAGGTGAAAGCTGGTGAGGAGGCACTTCTTCAGCACAGCAGTGTGAGATCTGAGCAGGGTGTACAGTGTGGTGGTGAGATCACTGGGGGAGTCACTGGAGGGATTCAGGCTTCCAAACCCAAACAGGCAATCTGGCACCACAGGGCAGGGATACCTGCATAGTGGGGCAGGACCAGGGCAGGGCTCAACCACAGGGATATTTCTTATCACAGAGAGTATGTGGGACTTGCAGGCACTCGTGGTGAGTGGGAAAAGCAGTGTGGCTCTGCTTGCCCTTGCCTTCCTCCATCCTCCAGCTGGAGAGAGATGGAGGGCAAGCACAGTGGCCAAGCCAGTATTTCACTCATCACACAGACTAAAAATAGCTGCTGGCCTTAATGCAGCCTTTTTCTCTGACCACTGTCTTCTTATCAGCTGCATAAAGGCCAACCACTCTCTGTGCACCACAGAGCAAGAGAGAAATGCTGAGCCCAACTGCCAGGTCACTCATTTAACCTCAAGAGTTTCATCTTCTGACTGTCTCCATGAACGAGGAGTGGGAACAGGTAGGTTAATGCCATCAGTGAATTAGCAGCACCATCCATAGGTTTGCAGAAGGAAAGAAAACCAGAGCAGTACCACACAAACAGAGGAATTTCTGGCAGCTTAGCAAAAGCTTTCTGGAAGTGCAGGCAGGCTGCAGGCAAGCTACAGACAAGCAGAGTAGTCACAGGACATGGCAGACACCAGTTTTTAATGCATTTTTACTCAGGGGATTCAAGTCATGTTTGCCTCCCCCCTCTCTACTCTAGCTGATAGAGACATGCCTACGGACAGCAAGAGTTTTTGAGGTGTGACTGAAGTTTGGAGCTCATCATCCTACAAGAATACACCTATAATGAGAATATTTTACAACTACATTTAATTTAGCAGTTTGCATTTACCACACACTACCAACATTAAAACGAGATGAACTGACAAACACACCAGCTGCACCTCCCACTCTGCACAGCATCCATGATGGCCAGTGTTCCTTTCCAGCAGATTATTTCCCCTGTAGAAGCCAGCTGCCAACAATATCAAGTTCATCTGTTTGGAACATTAACTCTCTCCAATGCCTACTTTCTTAGTGGGCCTTTGCCATAGAAACCTTCCTTAGCAACAGGGAGGCAGAGCAGCAGCAGCTTCAGCCAGGGACGTTCATGAGGCAGCCCTGTGTGGCACCATGCCTTGTGCCCTGCCTCCCCAGCTTACCTTTTCCAGCAGAATCAGGTGTGAGGCAGGAGGGAAACGGCTGAATAGGAAAATTGTTTGGGACCACTTAAAAATTACACTTTGATTAAGTTCTCTTGGCCTGGTTTATCACCCAGCTCACCCAAGGCATATGGTTTGCCCCTGCACAGCACAGCTGTGCCAAGGGTGATTTCTGATGTTTGTGGCTGTGGGCACAGGAGCTGACAAAAAGAATCAACAGGAAAGCAGGGAGAAATTAAAGCTGGAGCATCATGGGCACAGGAGCCACTCTGCCAAAGTGAGAGAGAAACAAGTAGAATGGCTCAGGACATTGAAAACATTGAAAACAGGGTATTCTTTCATGGAGAAAGAATACCCTGAGCACAATCCTGTCTTGCATCATCATTTGTGATCCTCACTGGCCAGTGGGCAATGATCTCTGGTGTGTCTAAGCCTAGGAGCAGTACTGTTCTCTGAGTGATGCTCAGATGCTCTACCGTTATTCCTGCCACCCATTTCTGCTGTACCTTGACTTGCTGTTTCTTTTTCTGGTTCAAAAAAATCAGTATTTGCCTCTCTGATGGGAGGGATGCTACAAAGAGAAGAACAGTGGCTGCATGAATAAAGGGGCAATTCCTCAGCCCTGTACCCTCATGAGCAGATGTCATGCAGAAATGCAGGCAAGAAAAGCTGGCATTTCAAACTCCTAAGCAAGCAGCGTCCAGACTGTAAAAGAAGTGGTGAAGGATCAGGGTATTGTTACTGTTGCCATTGTTACTGCTTCTATATCATCCTTCCTTCAGGCCTGTACCTTTCTATTCCCAATAGCTTTATTTTGGCAGGCAGATAAAGTGGGATGCATGTTCCTCTGAATTTTCCACTTCTTTCAGGGAAACAGCTGCTCTGCAGACAGAGGCAAGTTGGCTCTGCCTGGGTTGTAAATTTCTGAAGTGTAAATGTCTTACCAAGGGTAAACATCTCAGCACAAGTCCAGAGTCAAGCTAAAGCCAGTGATACACACTTTTGTTGTAGAGCCTGCTTGTGTCCAGCCACCTTGGAGGCCAAGTGTCCCGACAAAAAGCTTCCCTAGCTGCATCCTCTCTGAGGGGCCAACACAAGGACAAGTCTCAAGTATTGATACAGGCACTTACCACCACTTCCAGTCTTAGGAACCTGTACCTTTATCCTTCCGTTCTCTGAGTCATCCTGTCACAAACACACCACGCAAGCACCCTGCTGCTTCCAGCATTACACCATGACTCACTGGTAAACCTGCACTGTTCTCACTTCCAATCCTCCCTGCCAGGTTTTTCATTATCTGCTCTGCTGCCTGTGGGACAATCATCTCCGGGGAGAGCCCGGGTGGTCTGCACCTCAAAACCCCTCTCCCCTGCTCACCTGTCAGCACAGGACACAATTAACTGCCGGCAGCTGACCTGAATTCACAGGCCTGGCTTGTAGGCAATAGGGAACAAACAATTCATCCTGCTTGTCCTCTACAGTGGGAACAAATACTTTTATCATTATGGGTCACAGAATTTGTGGAACTTCTGTTACATATACAGGAAAACACTTTTGTGTTATTTTTTGTTTGCTAGTTTGGTTTCATGTTTTAATGTTTTCTAACTTTCATCCAGTGACAAACATTTCTGCTCTTAGACGAGGAAGTATTTGTTTATGCTTCTGACTAAAACTAATGTCCTGAGAGGGTTTAGATTTAGCACGTTCATTCAACACCCAACTGGGGAAATACAGCCTTGACTTACATGATTTATTTGGTATGTTTGATCTTGAAGACATTTGAAAACTTGATTATATCAAAAGCTGCTATTTATAAAGTCTGTTTCTCATAATATAAAGACACAAATCTAAATTTTTGGATGAATGCTTACTGAATTAAATAGAGAAATCTAATGGTTTTCATTACACATGCAAATATTCTCACACAGAGCTATGAGTAATTACACATAAAAAGTTCATGGAAAAAATCAAACATGCTAAAGGTTGACTGTAACATATCTTTCACCATCAAAGAGAGAAAGTTTCAAGACTTAGAATATTCTTAACACAAAGTCAAAGGCAAACATTGTTCCTTAGAAACAAGCCACCACCTAAATAATAAGGATAAGGTGTCAAGACTGGGGAGTGCCTAATTCCCAGGAATTAGTTACTGGCACATGCTCAGGTACCTTAATTCCAGTGCAAGTAATTCAAGAAAATGGACCTCCTTTCAAATCTAGTTTACTCCCTGGGTCTGCATGTGCAGGGCAGGTAACCCCAGCAGACCTTTGCTTCTGCAGAGCCACATGTGCCCATGTCAGCACTCGCTCTTGCAGGGAGCCAGGCAAAGCCAGCACAAGGCACGGACAGCAGAGACCTCCCTTTTCTGCAGGCAGGAAAACTCCAAAGACCTGGCTTATCTATGGAATGAAAACACCTGGAAATATGATCCAGCATAATGCTTATCCTTAGAGCTTTATTCTGATCACAGCCTCCTGAAAATGTTTTTTTAATCTTTTTTTTTTTTCCCCAAGAAACACAAACAACAAAAAAAGTGTCATTCTTTGTAAGTGCATTTGGAAATAATTTCTACCATTTTAATTCTGATAAAAGAAAAACACATTACAACTTTATATTTTTTTGTTCAAAGAACAAATAATTCCTGGTTTGCACATAAACTGTCAGGACAAAATCTTCCCCTCTACGAGTTCTAACTTCTCCTTTTATCTTATTTTTTCCTTTTCCATCACAACAAAGTTCTCTGAGCTTACAGACACACAGGGGATTGGCAATGGCATTTCTCCTTTAGTATGGCAGCCATAAGGAGCTGTATCTTCACAGGAGAAGGGGAACAAGGTTCCCATTTATCTTGCAGGTGCCCTGTTGGAGCTCTGCAGAGGACAAACTCTTGTAAGCAGATGGCTGAAAGTCTCCATGCAAGACAGGAGAGATCCCCCACTGCCTCCTCAGACCTCACACACTTCTTAATCACAAAGTAAGATGACCTTGGCTCTCTTAGCACATTTTTTTCTGCCAAAATTATGAAACCCAATTAAGTTTCACAACTGGGTTCAAGCACTGATTTCCATTTGGAGGGCTGGGAAAATTCACAGCAACATACAGCTCCCATGCACGTGGTTCACACTTTCTCCACAGGCTGAGTACCAAATAAACAAAATGACTAGGATTCCAGTGGAAACCTGAGTAGCAGGAAGGAAGTAGAAAGCGAATGGGGCTCATGGATGCAGCTATTTATCCCTATTTATCTCTCAGTTTTAACCCTTTGGAAAGAAGAGATGCAAATCACAGCTTGATTCATGGTGGCACTGATGGGGCTACACAATGACTGGAGCACATCTCATGCTGGGTGGTGCTTGCGGTGTCCCTTGTATGCACTAAACCCTGTGACAGATGGGAGTCTCACTCCTTGGAGATTTTGATAACTAGGCAATCACACCACATATTTGTACACACTAAAAAAAAATGTACACTGCTGTCTGGCTGACTTCTTCCTGCCCTCTGCACACCTAGCCCTCACTGTTTCTCAAGTACCATTTTATTCAGACAGCTATAGTTGTTGTTTCATCTGCATGAAGCAGAGCAGCAAAGCAACCAGGGCCCATGTGCCGTGGCAATGGCATCAATAGATGGGCCTGGAAAGAAATCTGACCTCTCCACAAGAATTACTTGCTCGAGTAGGTAATTACCAGCTCAGTCCAGTCTGCTGCTGTTCAGCATCTTCAGCAGAGTCCAGCAGCTTCTGCAACATGCTGAAAGGACACAGGTTTTCAGGGAGAGAGGTGGTAGATGTAGCCCTGAGTCTCTGTACTGTATTGGTTAATCAGGCAGTTAAACTGAGCAGTTTGCTTTGGAAGCATCAAACAAAGCCCAAAACTCCCCTAAAATCAAACGAATCTACTAAGTGCATTGGGAAGAACCAATTTTCAAATATTATTATTTTTAGAATCTGTATTAAAGACGGGAACAACAGCCACACTACTCCAAAATGCTCTGGAGCTCCTCCTAGGGGTTGAGGTGCCAGCACAGCTCTTCTTCAGCCTTCCCAGAGCACTAAAGAGCCGATCCCCTTGTCACCCACCTGCCATGCCTCCTTAACCGGGCTACAGGCAGCTCTGAGACAGAAAATATTCATGGCTAGCCAGGAGGCTTGCTGGAAGGCGAAAGTAAAACCTGAGGAGCACTTCAAAATTGAGTCTGACTTCAAAGATCCCTGCTGGGGGACCTGCACCTGAAGCTTTTCATGTTTTCTTGCTATGTTTGACTGTTTATCATTAAACTATTCATTCAGCCAGATCGGCACAACAAGCCCTCTACTGGATCTTAGGCTAAAAAGAGTTCAGCCTGCAAACATAAAAAGTAAACACATAATCTTTCATGAAGAAAACTTTGATGTATCGCAAAATAACATATTTTCAGAAGTAGTTACACAGTTACCTTTTTTCCTTCCTGTGGGCTTTTCAAGACTTAATAAATCCAAGAGCTCTTATTGACCAGGCACAGCAGGTGCATACATTGGAGCATCTCGCTGGAATCCAGGATGAGAAAATTGGCTCTGAATTCCTACTACTGCTGGAGCACCGTGCTCAGGGTCACACAGGAAAGCCTTCTTCTCATGCATCTGTGAGCCTAGGAAGCTCTAAGGATAGAAACATCTGCAAAATTTTCAAGCAACTTGATTCTCAGTGAATCAGTGAAACTTCTGATTTATACCATCAAGGACTTGTCTCGATCTCATTAGATTCCAAAATTTAAATTGAAACATGTACAAAGCTTTCTTGGCTATCTGCTCATCCTTGTAATATGGCGCCCATGACCATAGTATTGGAGTGCTTCATGATTTTCAACGTATTTATGCTCACAGTGCCCCACTGGCATGGAGAAATGTAGGTTTTTCTTCCTTTTATAGACTGG
This sequence comes from Lepidothrix coronata, assembly GCF_001604755.1. Taxonomy (NCBI): domain Eukaryota; kingdom Metazoa; phylum Chordata; class Aves; order Passeriformes; family Pipridae; genus Lepidothrix; species Lepidothrix coronata. The sequence goes on along the minus strand of NW_016690277.1, from coordinate 351,311 downwards.
AAGCTGAAACATAGAGAGACCAAAGAGTCTGATCCATCGAAGAATACAGGATCCATAAGGACTAGACTCCAAACTCGAGACCCTGAACCTGTAAGTGTTCAAAGTTTACCCAGTCCTTAAGCAAAAGCTTGTCTCAAATGCTTGGCGTCATCGTCACACCCTTCTCATATCATATTTCCTGCTGCAAAAATCACCCATCAGAAAGTCAATGCTCAGTATAGAAAAGAAATCAGATGCTCTGAAATTACGAAAAAAAATCAAGTCAGAGAATCCTGTTCAGGGCAATGAGGCACATCAACATTATTTATCCTAACAAATAGGCCTCTCTGGACCATGCAGAAACCTCCAGACTCTCTCCCTTGGCATCAGCAGCACCCAGGCCAGCATGAGTCTATTGGAATATTTTAAATTTGCCTTACCTTCTCAGACATTTAGTGGGAAAAAGTAACAGAAAGTTATAGCTGAAAGGGATATTATGTGGCTATGTGACTGTCACATAATGGAACACTCTCTTTAAGTAATTGCGTAAAGAGCAATTTTGTGGGTTTTATTGAATAGCTCAAGAAAATTTAAACCTCCATAAAAGGATAGTGAAAATAAAAAATAACTCTGGTACAGGAAGACACATCCTCACATAAAGAATGCTAGAGGTACAACATTTATGAACGTATTTGAATTTTAACTTTTTCAGAAAACATTTTAAAAGGAGTAGCTTTTGTTCAGATAGACCAATTATTTAGTACATAGCACACAAGTTCTGAATGTTGTACACATATGATATGTAGCTGCATTCAGTGCTATACAAAACATAATGGAAAGAAAAAACCCTGTTCTAAAAAATATTATCTGTCTCCTTGCCACTGTACCTACACCTACATCACCTACCTCCACTCATACACTTACCACTTTAAAAATCAGATAGATTTTTGCCCAAGATACTCCTAACAGAAGTGCCATCTAAAGAGTGAAAACATAAAGGTTACATAGGTTGTTGTTTTGGTTTGGTTTTTTTTCAATTTTGTTTGGGTTTTGTTTGTTTGTTTGTTTGTTTTTTGGGTTTTGTGTGTGTGTTTTGTTTTGTTTTGGGTTTTTCCGTGTTTGTTTTTTTTTTATGGGGAGCACACCATCAAAAGATTCAGCCATTTACCCCCATCTACCCAGAATCACTTTGGCAGATCTGGAGAGCCGGCCTTGGCCCCCTTGACTCCCAGCCCTCTGTTTAGCCAAGTGCTAACAGAAGTTATTAAACATGCCACTGAAGACAAAAGCACTAAAAACACACCCTGAGACAGGGTGTCAAAATTTACAGGCTGTTTGGTTCTCTAATTTATTTTAGTTCCTTTAGTTTTCCCTTTCAAAGGTAATATCAACATCACATCTTTCTCAAGGTAAGGATTTTTGGGAGCAGGGCTATTGTTAATCTTGCTGGGGAAAAAACACCAAGCAAACAATGACAAGCATAATTCAGTTCAGTTCTCACAAGAAAACATATACAGTGGCAGGGAGCCAGCTTCTGATCTCATTTACACTGGGGCAAAGCCATGGCAACGGCACTGCTGAAGCACCAGAGCCTCTTCTGCTGTAAGGGAGATGGGCAGACAGCACAGCCTCCCCGGACAGGGGTTTGCAGCATGGTGCAGACAGCCTCTCTCAGCAAATGGGAAAGATCTAGACTGGTGCTTGGAACGAGCAGCAACATGTTTATGCATCACAAAAAGATTTTTCCTGTATCATTTAGGCATTTTGCTGTTAAGCTTTTCAAGTAAATTCTAGAAAACCCAAGTAATGGTTTGAATTAGGCTTTGATTCTGTGCTAGAAGGTTTCAGTAATCTGTTTGCACTCTTCCTTAGGAAAGCAGGCCATGAGACACCAGGGTACTTACACACTTGTTTCAGCCAGATGTCAGCAAGACTTTGCCAGGTGCTCGATGCAGAAGGAGGTCAGGGTCAGACCCACTGCCCCCGCACTCCCCAGCACAGCTGCTTGGCTAAAGGCACCACACTGAGCCATCAGGGTGCCCTGCAGACTGAGCATGTTCTGTCTTGGGCAGCAGCTGGTGCCAGCTGGGAGATGTTCTGGGGAGTGCGGCAGCGCTCAGTGCTGAGTCAGACCAAGGGGGAATGACTCACCCAGAAACGTCAATGAAAGACAATATTTCTTCTCTCCAGGCTGCCCTTGTGCCTTGTGCTGCCTTGTGCTTTTCATCCTAAAGGCCAAGGTCCCTCTGCACCTTTCTAGACAGCAGCTGAACAGTTTTTAACAGCACCGAGTTTCAAAATGCTGTTCTTTCTCGATGTTTCTCTCATAGCAGATGCTTTGTTCTGTGCCTGACACAAGACACTGTGTCCCATTGCAGCAGCAGAAAGTGCAGCAGGAACCACAAAGGAGACTAGATGTAAACCAGCACCAGGCTTGGGAGGGTGGGCTGGCTGCTGGAACAGCAGACAGACACAGGGCAGGCTGGCTCCCACGTTTGCACAACAAATGGCTGCACATTTGCCCTCCTCCATCCCTCTCAGTTCTAGTCATCTTCCAGCCTTGTGATGGTGATAACTTTATTTTGAGCAGCCTCATTACATCACTACATAGCATTTGTTCACATGTGTTTCCATACACTCAAATAAGGGATACCATCTGTAGAACAGGAGAGCTACAAAAGAAACAAAAAGACCAGAACTGAAGGGGATATCTGTGTCACAAACAGGGCTGTAAATCATGGCTTCAGTCATAAGCCTACCGAAAACAGCTGAAACGCCTCAGGCCCACACTAAGGTATTTATCTGGCATTGTTTCATGACCATTTTACTTGACAGGTCTGCAGAAAAAAATCTTTAATTTTTATCAGCCAAGTGTAAATTAGGGACTGAAGAGTAGGTGACTACAAGTTGACCCTAATTTTGGACCAAACACCATTTAGATTAGAGACACCAAATGTCAAGGCTGATTTGAGGCAAGCCTAAGAACTGGAAGCACGTCCTACCTTTCTGATAATACTGGGAAGTTATTCTGCACCAGATTTTAGAAGTGGTACAAGGAACAAGAAATTTGCTCGCATAATTTCATCCAGAAGAGAGGAAAGCACAAACCCCAGTATCCCCATTCAGGCTGTGGCCCTAACATATACCCATGCTCTGTAGCACAAGAGACCTCCAATCTTTCCTTGACAGGACATGACCAGGCATTCAGGGAACCTTCTCTTGGTCCTTACACGGACACTGAGAGTTTACTCGAGCCTGGACAGTCAGGGAAGGGAGGAGACAGTGTGACATGCTTCTTACATCATCTTTTCTTCAGTCTGCTGTCCTTAATTTAGGTACACTTGCAAGTGTTCGCTCACTGTGGGTCACATCTACCCACCAGCACATCATTGGGATCCAAAGAGGTGCCAGTGAGTGTGTGTGTATTACAGCATTTTCCTTAGAGAAGGCACAAGTAGTTGACATTTTAATGGTATAATTAGCACCCATAAAAACTCTGTATTCTAAGAATAGTCACAAGAAACAGAAATATGGAGTAGGAGCTTATAAAATGCTATCAGTTTTGTCATCCCTTTGGAGAAAAGCCTGCCAACTGGCCTCAATTCATCATTCAAGGGTATAGTAAATGCTGGAAAGTAGCTTTTTAGAATAGTTTTACTCCAGCCTCCTCAGAAATCTAAGCAGTTTTTTACTGCTCTCTCTTTGAACAGCAAAGCTTAAGTGTGTCACCAGAGGTAAAAATTCTCAGGTTAATGAATGAATTAGCTAATTGCACTTGGCTGCCGTACCTGAGCATTTAAGTACAAAGCAGCAGTAATCAGTAATCAATAGAGCTGACCAGGGTATGGCATTTGTACATTTGTATACAGGATCCAAGAAGCTGATTAATAGTAACTGGCACTGGAATTTGCACAGGTTCATTAAACACAAAGTTTTCTGCAGACGTGGGGTAGAATTCAGGGGGGAAAGACAAACGTGGACTTGTATTAATTTGAGGGCTGCTGGCCACAAAGAGCACATTTTGCAACCAAGAGTCAAAATTTAAATCCAAACTCACTTGTCTCCAAAGCAGTATCCTTTTGCTGCTGCCATTTGGTTGCATGTCACGGGGCTGCCCCATTACCTGTCAGGCAAACTGATGCTTGCCAGGCAGCCCTGCAGAGCAGCCTTGCCAGAGGAAGGCAAGGCACCTGCACAGCATCCCAACACTAATGGCAACCAGTCTGCAGTCCTTCACTTCATCAATGCCTGCACAGGTCAGTCAAACCTGCCAGTATTCCTAGGTAGCCTAACCATCAGGTACCCCACTTTCATTATTGCAATGTACACATTCCCTTAGGTCCATAATCTTAATCACCCTTCTAATATTGTGCTGTTGATGTGGGATTTAGGTTTCTTTACCACTTTTGCTCTTATCTCTGCTGTTCAGAGTGGGTAGATACTTTTGGATTGATCCAAGTCGCTGTTCTTTTTCTTTGCAGCCTAACACCCATCTTTATTCTGTGCATCTCTCTCAACAGAGGATTAGATGGTAGATTTGCCTGGCTTTTGCACAACAGTTAGGTAAACATAAGAGAAGATGAAAGAGCTATTCAGCTGAAATGGCTTCTCCCTTCTTCCCAACACAATGTGCATTTTTCTCAGGACTCCGTGTTTCTAACCTACAGGTCAACCCCTGGTCCAGGCCTATGCTGAAAATAAGGTGTGGCCTAAGGGAACATAAGCTTCTCAGGACTCCTACATCTGCATCTGCTCATTCTCCCAGCTGCAGAGGTAGACTCCCACAGAATAAGCAAAGCATAGGTCCACTCCGCTTTCCATTTGCATCTGTAAGTTAAGCAACATAGATCACCCTGAAAAAACCCAAACAAAATGGCAAAGGAATGAATTAGTAAATCTTTTTCACTATAGTGGCATTGAATTTGCAGTAAGGGAAGAAAGCTTTTGGGAAACAATTTATTTTTATAGTTAAAAGTCTTTGATTCCACTGGGAAGCCTGAAAGATTAGCTGCAAATTCCAGTTAAAGATATTGTAATGAAGATGAGCTAATATACAGCAAGGTGTGAGGATATGATGGTAAAGCAGTAGACTATGTTTTTAACAGAGTGCAAGGGACATTTGTGGGAAGAACTTACAAGCAGAGAATCAAGAGAGTAGAAGATGCAGTTTAAGGCACTGAAAAAAAAGCAATAAGGAAATAATAATCGTTATTTTTAACTCTTTACTGTATTTCTGAGCTTTTGAATGCTTTATAGACAGTACTTAATAAAAGGGGCTTGGAAAGCTGCTTTGATTGCTGGAGTGGGAAAGATCACCTTAATTATTATCTCATCTCCAACTAGAGCTTAGACAGTTTCAGAGGAAAGGAAGTGCTCAACCTATTCTGAGATATAAAACATCTCACCAAATCACCTTAAGTGGTACCATTTCAAGTTATCATAAATTCTTGCAAAGATTTCCCAAGATTAAGAGCTTGCTCAGTGAGAAGAAAGACACCATGGATTTCCTGTCCTCTGAGACACAGGACAGCCCTGACAGTGTTCCCTAGGATGGGGTTCTTAGGAAATATATTGAGTATTAAACACAGCCCCTTCATGGAGGGTTGATCACACACTGCATGCTTACCAAAATATGCTACTTTGGATAGCAAAATTATGCTCCTACACTGGAACAAACCCAGCCAGGAAATTAAGAATTTCGTTGCTGCCGGTAGATGTTCATCATTATTAACCTTTCCCTGAAACTACCTGATCATCTACTGTTATCTTAAATAATTCTGCATTTTGAAAGAAGTCCAGACATAGCTGAGGCAGTTAATTACCCACAGAAAATGAAGGAACACAGTGCTCCTATGTAGTTTCCCATAATTCTGAGGTGTTCAGTAACAAACTGGAATGGGAACTCATAGTCAGATTTCTAAAAAAATCCCAAAGCCTTCAGGTGAGAGAGAAGAGAGTCTGAGAGGAAAAATGAAACACAGAGGAAAACAATGGAAGAGTACTCTACTGAAATTCAAATATCACAGTTTCTGACTCTGCTTGAAGGCAGTCATGTTTAATGCACAGCTCATCAAGCACAACTGTCTCATTCTCTTTGGAGCAGTGCATTTTCCTCCTTTTGGCAATGTGGGCTTCCTCCATTGCAGATCTCTGTGTTGCAACATGGCCCTTTGTCCCCTTGTTTCATCTTGAGAAACAAAACAAAAACACCTGTCTTGTTTCCTTTAGGGAGCTATTTTGTCATGCAGATTTTGAGGCAACCCAAAATGTGCAAACTTGCTCTAATTTAATTTTATTTGGAAAACTAACAGTAGCCATTACTGCAAATTTGTAGGGGAGAAATAAACTACACCTTTTTTGCACATGAAAATATAAGGAAAGACAGGCTCAAACTAGAGTGTCCATGGACAGTTCCAGATGTGAATACGTCCAGATTTCAAACAGCTTTGTAAGTGGGATTCTTGGCTAAGCTCACTAGAAATACAAGGGCAAGGCATGAGGGTCCAGAGGAGAGGTACATTTTTTATAATCCTCTAACCAGGAAATCATAGAATCACAGAATGATTTGGGTTGGAAGGGACCTTAAAAATCACCTAGTCCCAGTGTCCCTGCCATGAGTGGGAAAAGGTATCAAAGTCAACATCTTATTAAGCAGGGCAAAGGAACAAATAGGAATGTTATATGACATGCTTCTGTTTTGTCTGCCACACAGATATTCTCTGTATCTCCCTAGGTAACTGAGAAACCAAATTGCCAGATACCTTCCGCTCTGATGTGCCAAATCCCTATCACTGCAAAAGCGCTAAATTCCACAACACCACAGCTGTGGTCAACAGAATTAGAGCTCTTAATAACAGGAAATGGAACATAAATGGCTTTTAGACTTTCCTCAGATCCAAAAGCACGGATCCCTTCCATTCATTGCAATAGGAATAGTGTGACTGTTTCTTTCAGAAAGATGACTGTTTTTTTGCTCTATCACTACATAACAGCGTTGATATTTGTCCAAGTCTTAAGTTTAAAGGCAAGTTATCTTCAGAGATATAAGCTATTAGTCCAGGAAAGATAGTGATTTAGAATTTAAAATCTTTTTTTTCCTCTCTCTTTATCGTTCCCTTTCCTTCCAATAAGTATTTGTCTGCAAAAGTGCACTTCCCAAGGGGTCATGTTAATATTAGAACAACACCTTAACTGGCCAACATTAGTTCATTTCAACACATACCAATCATTCCAGACCAGCTGGGAAACCCGTCTGTAATATGCCTCTACCCAACTGACTAAAGCACAGTTTGACCATAAAAATACATATTCCATCCTGTTACTAGACAGGTTGTGGCTCTGTAGGAAAGTAAACATCACAAGGTTATTAAATTTCTACCTCAAGGTACAACTGTGAAGAATGGCTTCTTAGCAACCAGAAACAGAGAAGCACCCTAATGGCACATTTTGCAAGGAACTACAAAAGCTCACATCAACCTGTAACACCTAGGCCAATGCAACTGGTGTTGCTCCACAAACAGCTCCAAACTTGTATTGACAGGAAATGATCAGATTTAAAAGCCCAACATGTGTGACAAATATCTCAGCCCCCCAACTTCCTTGACCTTTCTTGTCCTTACCATCACCATCTTTTCCAATTGGATTTAAATGAGTAATCTCAGTTTTAAAAGGTTGGTTCAATATTTATGCTGGTTATTAAGGTCGAGGAGTCAAGAGATGAGAACGCTAATTTCTGCAAGCAGATTGCCTGACATTTGAACAAGATTGAAAATTCCATCAATATGGCACATTTTTCTTCACAAAAAGTTCATGTAATTTCTCAGGCATTAATCAGCAGACATCAGTCCTGAATGACAAAGAAAAAGCAACAACCTGGATCCTCTATGCCATGTCATCCAGTCTCATTGGAATGTTCATTCAAAGGGGAGTACAGATTATACAGCAGAAGGCAAATCCAACATAACCTGTACAGACCTCTGATCTGATAGGGAAAACTGTATGGGAATTTGCTTAATGGAGGGGAAGAATTCAGGGATGCAGCTAAAGGACCAGTCATATGAAGCCACCACACAGATATAGGAGAAGGAGCAAATGGGTTGGGGCACAGAAGAACTGGCTGCAACAAGCTATGTCCATGATTTCACTAAGGCAACGTGAAGTATGGAAAAGGAAGGACTATTCCGGTCTGCAGACTCTGGAACACCACATGTCTAGTGAGAATTACCATATGTCAGAGGCAGCAATGCTGTAGGAACAACCCAAGTTTCTGCCTGTTGCCAGAACAGGGCACGTGAGCTGGTCAAGGCATTGCCTCATGAGAGGACTGGATGAACTTCAGTATTCTTTTAGCTGCAGCTTTTTCAAGCTTTGCTCAGCTCTCAGAACACCCACCCTCTCTTCCTTTGCTGCCAGCAGTTGTGAACCTTGCCTTCTTTTTTCCAGTTTCAGGACCTTCAGCCACATCAAAATAAAGCACACTGAGAATCTTTTTGGCTTGTCAGGATATGGGGAAATACACCCCTAAGTGTATATCATTCCAATAGTTATTTAATGAGTCTAGTGACTTGTGTGGAAGCTGCAGCCAGAGGAAATAAAGGCTTTTAAGGCATCTTCCTGATTGCTCAATAAATAGACCTATAGCACTAAGATGGTTCCTTATTACAGCACGTTAGAGTAACATCATCATGATGGGAATCACAGGTAAGCCAGCCAGCTCCTCAGCTGCACTGCAAACAAGAAGCAAACTGGGATTGCCAGGGAGGGAAATACATCAGACTCATAGATGAGAATAATCTCAGGGTGAAGCTGATTAGAAACTTTTAGAGACTTAAGTTGAAAAAAGTAAGCATTTGAAAGTGCTCCAGAGTTTCATGTATACATGAAATGTTGAGGACTGCTGCACTCTTTTCCTTGAAGAATATTTTTCCTTTCTAAGATCCCTCAAGAAATGTATGTGATGTTGGACAAATGTTAGCTAACTTGCACATGAAAAAAAAAAGAGGAAGGAAAACAAATCCCCACAAACAGCAACCCCCCCCCCAGTTTTCATCTGCTGATTAATTACCAGAAATCATTCCCTTCAGCATACCAGCTGCACAGTCTCTCTCTGCTTTTTGGAAAGTCTTTGGCTTGTTTCTTTGGGTGTTTTTTAGAATTTCTTACTATGTGATTAAATATTGTCTATAATGTACAGAAAATATATTAGCCTAGAGTCCCTTGGAGTGATGAAACATGGGATATATGCTGCATTGCTGCTGTGTCCTACTTTTGATGTTGCATAGACCTGAGGCCAGTCTATCCCCTCCCCATGGACAGCTCGGAGAGACCTGCTGGCCTGGGATAAAATCCCTCTACTGTCCATCAATTAGTGCCTGGTTTTGCTGGTAAGAGCCTTCTCCTTGTGTTCTCCAGATAGTTGTTTTGCAATGCATTACAAAAGACAAAGACTGGGTACCTTTTGAGTTCTGTCCTTCCTCTGGAGTTCCATATGAGTTTAAAAGAACACCCCCCCCCATACATACGTATATATATATATATATACGTATATATATATATATACGGGAAAGAAAGGTTACATGCACATGCTGAGTTAAAGCTCAATTATTGGCCATGTCTGATGTTTCAGTATTTTCCAGGATTATTTTTTTTGTCTAAGAGCAGAATTTGGTTAAATTTTAACCAAAATACAATAAACAGAATGATCACGAACGAAGCCTGAATATGGATGCCTCAACTTGTCCATTAAATCTACTAACAATTCCAGAACTTCAAGAAAAAAAAATAAACTTAAGAAAGGGCAAAAGAGGCTGTTTTGAATTAAAAAACAATCAGCGGTTTTCTAAGAACTGAATTTAAAATACCTGTATTGGGCCATTTCCATACAGCCTTGTGGTATTCCTGGGATTTGTGAGCTCCCTCTCGTGGCCGCGTTAACAGTTCTGGGCTGTTTTTTATCAGATCATCACTGGCTGTAGATTAATGCGGCACAAAAGGGCAGTTTGTCGTTCTCCGAGGCAGGAATTGATTTTAATCTCCTCGGTAGCTAAATGAGTCACCCGGGCTCCTGCTGAATCACCGTCACAGCAGGGGAGAGATGGATCTTTGCCGCATATGGGAGATGGGCAGGATACATAGTGCCTTGAGGATGCAGGGCTTGGGAAGTGCTGCAGGGTGGGCTCCTATGAATCCAGGTTGGTATGGCACGGGCTACCTTGGATGCCAACCAGAGGACCACGAGCTGCCATTACAATATGTAATTTCAAGGTTATTCCAGCAAAGATGTGCAGCACAGCACCAGTGAAGGGTGGGGGTGATGCAGGACAACCCCTGTGCTGCTCACCCTGGCACGCAGGAGAGCTTGGGGTGGCTGACAGTGGGCAGCACCAGCCTGGTTTCTACAGGCCAATTAATGAGTAGAAAGTGAAATATCCAGGTACCACACCTGTCTGTAGAATGGGCTACAGGGAAGTAACGGGCCAAGAGAGCAGCAGAGAGATTTGCAAAACAAATCTTACACATTTCTGAAACCAGAAGCTCCAGAGTTTGGAGGCTGAACTGCAAACTACCTTTTTAAAAATAAAAGGTCATATTGTGCAAGTGTATCATATGAGTTCTGGCAATGGATGTCTTTTAAACTGGCAGAACACTATTTACAAACTTATGGCATCAATTTGCAGACAGTCATTAAAGGCATGACTGAGATTTCCCATCTATTTTTAACACAAGCAAAATGGAAAGACAAAAAGAAGAAAAGCTGTTGCTTTCACCCTAGATTTATTTTCCCCTCAAACCAAACACGTTGTCTCAGAAGACTGATTGTCCTCTTAGTATTAAAAGCTGGACTGCAGATTTAGTAACTCAACTCTAGACAGATTTGGGTGGTACACATGGCAATAAATGAATTATAGCCATTGAAATCCTACAAAATTGCTAATTTTGGAACCTTATTACTAAGATTTATTGCAGGCATTGTGCCACAAGAAGAAACATGCTGTCCTGCAAGCATTACATAAATCCTCTATTACTACCTCTTAACACAGGAGTTCACCGAAGAAAAGTTCACTTATTAAAAAGAATTAATTAAAATTCATCAGTGTAATTCATTTTTCTTGTAGATCAGTACTGTAGATCAATACTACCTAATAACAAGACTATCAATATCTGGTAAAGCTCTGGGCTATATGTACCATAAAGCCCCACACATTTAGTTTGTGCAAAAATATGTGAATTTACTCTCAGATCATCTGCATCTACAGTTCCATGGGCAAATAAGATGCTAAAATGCACACACAGCTATAACTCTTCAAACTGCTGTTCAGTTTGAACTGGCAGTTATCTAATCATGATGCAAAATTGCTTTTTCTAAGCTTGATCTGATCATGACAATAGTAATTGTAATGGTTAGACCTCAGGCTTCTTAATTTAAAAAATGGTACCCCCATAATCTGCCCCCTTCCCCTTTCCTATCTGCTGCCCCCCATCTCCCTCAGTTATCCCCAGGACTGCAAAGGGCTTCTCTCGTTGCATTGGTCAGACTTTGGACCCAAGCTTTGAGACAAGTCCTTAGTCACAAGACTTAGTATCAAGATGCTGCAGTAACACGTAGCTGGGGAAGTTAACTGCTTCACTTACAGAGATAGAATAACAACAAAGCTGCCTCAAAAGGCCCCACAACATAAGCTGTTGTACACACTACAGTACAAGCTCAGTTCCTCCTGCAATTATTTCACATTGAACAGCATTTTCCTTTTTCAGAGGTCTCAAAGGAAGAAGAAATAAAAAAAACCAAAACCCCACAACCCAGAAGAAAGCCCAGACCTCTGAAAGGTGGACATCAGATGGTAGCCCTGAAAGCTGCAGTACCTAAGGAGCTGCTGCCTGCAGAAAGGGCTTCAGCAGGCACTTCATGCCCATTTTCTGGCAGTTGAACATTGCATTTCACCATGGATCAGCTCCCCACCGCTGTGCCTGGCATGTTCATCTGAATGTTGGATCACCTGCGTGTTGGACCAGCTCAGGAGCACAGGATGCAGTGCCCAGGAAAGCCTTCTTTAGGCTGTCTGCCCTGGAGCTGTATCAGAGGGACAGGGCTGGACCTCTCACAGGGGTACCTGTGCCCCAACACCACAGGTGTGCCCAGCCCTGCCTGAGCTGCACAGAGGCAGCAAGGGGAGCTCGGCATCACCACAGGCACCAAGGAACCTCTTGTAGAAAGCTTTCCACAGCTGCATTATTCCTGCCTGGAAAACATCTGTTGATGCAAACAGAAATTGAAGGTTTCTCCCGTCACTCCCCCACCTTCCCCTCCCTCTATGCTGGTGTTTGAGAGGGAAAACAGATTTTAGAGATTACTCCCACCACCAGATCCTAACACAGATAATTCTCTTAAAAGGTAAATTTTGAGCTGAAAGCTCACACAGCAGAGAAGAGTTTAATTCCACGACAATTTTAAGGGAAAGGTAGATCCAAAACAGCATCTCCAAAGTACTCATTTCACCAGACTGTTTGTCTAACTCTGTCCTTGCTGAGAACACAGTCTGCAGAACAGGCTTGGAGCAATGTGATGGCAGTGATAGCTAGCACTGAGCAGGGAATTATGAAGTGCAGATGCAAAGTTTGGCTAAGACTTTCAAATGCTAAAAGGCTACAGTTGGAATCTGGTTTTTGGAATTATCAAAGTTGTAAGCTCTTCGAAATGTAACCATTTTTGCACATTTTAACACTGCATATGTAGATTAAATTTTTTTTCCCACATTCTCTCTCAGGCAGAAAGAAATTAGGCAGACTAATAACGCACACATTTTAGAGATGATGCCTTTGGGGAAAAAATAATACCCTATAGCTAATTTACTGAGAGAGATAAGTGATACTCATCTCCTTTACTACCTAGGATGATATTTAAAGATGCTGCAAAAACCTAATTACCTTATTGATGTGAAGCAGATATAAGACTAAAACCTGTTTAATAGTTAAGCCTGTTCCTATAACAACCACATTTCAAGGACATGGATATACAAAAAACACACAACAACATCTGCATTAACAAAATGTCTCACTGCAATTGAACTCTACCTGGCAAAAGAACCAGTTAAATGTGAAACTTCTTCGTTCAAAAAGAGAAAAAAATAAAAGAATTCCATTATTTTGTTATTGTCAGTGGAATTCCATCTTTAAACACCAACAGCCTCTCCATGGGAGATTTGCTATTTAATTCATCTGGTTTTGCATTCCTCCCCAATTGTTTCCCCTCCAAGGACAAGAAGTGAACCTCAGTGTTTCCAACTCAGTCAAGCAGACATTTAAGCCTCTGGTTGTTTCCATTAAACATGTAGGAATATTGCTTTGGATGTGTATTGCACCACTCTCAGAGATATGACTTCTTCCAGACTTCGCTCATGAAATTAAAAGAATAAAGTGCAGAAACAACTGTTTCACTGTAATGTAACATAACAGGCCAGGCAAGGAATCAGCAGAGTTTTTGTTTGTTTGTTTGACAAATTGAGTAATCAACTGGCACAACTTTTTCCCTTATTAGACCATTATTTAGCAGCCCAGGATAGAAAATGGCTACAGAATAATTTTTTTTTTTAAAGGAAGATGGTCAAGCTGAGGTCAACAGAGATGTGTTCAATGATGTTCAAGAGCGTGGTTTTTGCTTCTCTGAATAAATATGAACAATTTTTACAGGCTAGGGAAGTTCAGCTCTACTTGAATATAATAATGCAGAAAGGACTGTTATGCATGAAACATACTAATAGCCACTGATTAAGATGCCAAGATTGTTACAGCAAAATGAAAAGTAAAGAGAATGCAAACTTTTGCATAATATTTTAAAGCACTTTAAAGCTACCTAAATGGTTACAGTAGAAAGGAGTGGAGCTCATCCTGCACAGTGATTATTTCCACAGCTTTGGAGGATTTCAGTTTACCCATAAAATATCCCACAGCTAGAAAGACCAAAAGTGAGTTGGATCTAATTTAGGAAATAATTATTTGCAGCATAAAAAGTATTCATCGTGCAAGTTTCAAATACATAATAAGGGGTTCATAATCATATTTCTGTTTGCAAAAGGATGAATACAGCTTCCTCCCAGTTAAATCTGTGCTTTGCAATACTAGGCATGAAACATGGCAGTGGAGAGATAAGAGGTGGTAGCAGTACTTGTACACCTATGATTTACAAGTGTCTTGACATTTCTGTGCCCTGTTTCTCTGATCAGAGCATCTCAAGCAATATAACTCCAACAATAAACGCAAATTGCTTTGACTTTGTTCCATTCCCCTCTCCTCTTTTTTGGTTTCCTGGATTTACGCAATTGCATATTCTAGGAAGACAGCTTCAGAAGCAAGATTAAATTCAGCACAAGTTTCACAAAGCTTTCCAGAACTGTGACTTTGTTAATAATAAACACAAAATAGAGGTTTCTCTACAACTATCTTTTAGTTCTCTCTTGAAAATAGCAGCTGTTTACGTTATTGTTTTCATTTGACTGCACACCTGTTAAAGAAGCAATAAGAGCACTGGAAGCAGAAGTCAACAACTGCATTACATTCAAGGTTCAAGGTTTCTGGTTTCAACACAGACTGCATACTAGGAAGGCAGCCTGCCAAAGTCAGACCACAGAAAGAGATTTAGCAATAAAACTCACACTTTTTTTTTTTCTTAAATGTAAACACAAACTCTGACATTAGAGCAAAACAGTAGAAGGCAACAAGAACATCATGCCATTAATGATGGAACAACACAAGTCGCAAACTTAAACAAAACTACTGCCATCCTTTAGATGAGCTTTTTAGCTGGATGAATTTGCAATCACCATCTTGTATCTGTTTCTAAACTCACTTTTAAAGACCAAGCACTTTTAGCAATCTGCTTATCAATTACCAAACCTACTCTACTCTTCCAATTCAGAGGTCTAATGGCAGGGGAAGGAAAGGTTAAATGTATCATACAACATGTTACAGCAGCTGTTAAAGCCAAAGGCTGAAATCCAATCCACTAGTGCAAAAGGGACAGAGCTGATTTATTAAATCATAAGATGAAAGTAGAAGGTGCTGCTGTGATGCTAACCACCATAATCAAACACTGCAAACTAGCAGCTCTTTGCTCAAAAATGTGTTAAGTAAGATTAAGATCAGAAAAGCTAAATGTAAGTTATTAATTTGCAAATGAGATCCAATATAACCAAATAATGCTTGTGGACAATGTCTGATTCCTATCATCTAAAGATCATGAGCACCTAAACTACACATGGAAAGCAAGTTACAAAATAGCTTCTAATTACAGGAAAAGGCTGACAAGAAGAGAGGAAATCACCTAATCTCTTCATTGACATGAACTGGTGTCACACTCATACCTCTATCCAAACTGTAGCCATCATCCTCCACACCTCACTCTTTTCTTCTTAAGTGTGAGAAGAGGTAAACCCTTATTCAAGCCAAATGGTATAGCTGAAAAAAAAAATACAAGCACATCATCATTAGTTCAGATATTTTGCAGCCTTAAGCATCTGGAGGCCAGTGAAGAGCTACCTCCTCTTCAAAAGAGCAATTTCTCTAAGAGGAACTCGGACACAGCTGAGGCATGCTGAGCAGCCTTGGAGTCCCTGCTAGACCCTGCACAAGCAGTGGCAGGCTCCCAGCTGGAGGACAAGCAGCCCTAAGGCTATTCTGACATGTGCTAGACACATTATTCTATCTTCTTCCATTTCAGAGAGCTGTATTGGTTTCCCCAGCACTCATTTTCCTATTGCTCATCCCTTTTAGCCCCCAGCACAATTTTCAAATTACAAACAATGATAAGAACAATGTGCACAAAGTGACTGATGTTAAATATAGTCATCTGTCTCCACTAAAACCTCTTGGTTATTCAGCATAACAACTGGCGAGAAGACAGATGACATCCTTTATATATTTCAGCAAATTTGCTCTATTATCAATTATTTATGCTCACTTTTGGTTAGAGATGTGCAAGACAGCCCATTTCTCATTTTCCAAACTGAGGCTCTCAGGACTGGATTCAATTACAGCTAAATTATGAGATAAGGTTAGGGATAAATGTTGCCACCCTCTGACAGTCTTCACAGACTCTGGTGAGGCTGAATGTTTGCTTGTACGACAGGAGAACAGGGCAACCTTCAGCTTCAGCCTAGCAATGCCATGATGAGGGCTGCCTTGGGGCCACACTGTGTAGAAAGTTGTCACTTCCACACAGGATCACAAACGATCCTTTCGTTCTGCCTGTACTGCCAGCAACACCAGTAAGTGCTACATGTTTCTCATGAAGAGAGAAAATGCTCCATAAAGAGTTGTTTCACAGAAGCATTTGAGATGGTCAGAAATTTTAGTGCCTTGACTAAAAAAGAGAAGTGCACACCTAAAATATACATCCTAAATCATCACATTCCTGTTTCTAATGCAATGGTTGGTGAGAACTTAGCTTAGGTACATCCTGTTCTCCTTCCTGAGCAGCCTTAGTCAGGATGCTCCTGAGGGTAGGAGACTGTTTCTCATGGATGTGAAATGGCCAAAGAGTATCACGGGCTACCACAAAAACAAGTTCATGGAGGGCAAGGAGAACATGAAGACAGAATTACAGCCTTATAGTATGTTGCCCTAGAGCAGACAGCTGCAACATTTCATGTGGAAAACAAGTACTTTCTGGGAAAAAGTCCCCATAAACCATCAATAGATTAAATGCAAAATGCTTGCTCACATCCAGGTGTTATCCTACAGAAAGCAATGAGCAGTGTATCGGGAGCGCAGCTGTGCTGCCAGCGGCAGGTTTGCTGTCAGGACACGCTGGCTGGAGGAGCTCCCCCAGCTCTGGCAGAGCCGCGCTGGCTGCACCCACCCCAAGGTCTCCGCTACAGCCACTAGAGGTCAACACGATCACACGCTTGAGAGCCCCCAGCTCAGCCCGGGCTGGAGCCCGAGCTCGGCTGTGACTCCTCAACATCTGCTGTTTGCGGCCGGCGGGGTCCGAGGCGGGCTGGGGTCGCTGCTGACCTCTGGGAGCAGTGAGGCTCCACGTGGGAAGCTTTAGGCACCTCCAGACTGCGCTGCTCCAGTCAGGACCTGCACCACAACCATCCTGGTAAATAAGGGGATGCGCAGCCCTGTGGAGAGAGAGCAGCAAAACAGCGCGTGGTGCTCGTCAGCAGGTGAGGACTAACGAGGCTCTTCTGAGCTGTGGCCGATGGTGTGCTCAAACGCTGAAATACAAAACCAGGAAACCCTTTTATAGGGAACAGTGACAAATACACTTCTTGCATATTCATATTCTCCATGATTTCCTGAGACAACCAGTATTTAGTTCAGGAATGTTATTTATTTTGTCTGCCCTAGGAGCTTGTTTAACTATCCAGCATTTTGGATTCTGAGAAATCAGTGGATAGAAAAGGCATATACATTCAGTGGAAAACAGCCCTCCAACCATATAACAACCTCCAAAATACCATTTTTTTTCTTGCAAGGACTGACACAACTGAACATTGTTATGAAATTTTTTCTCTCTCATTTCCCCAATTTTACTGCTGCAACTTGATAATTTCTTCCCTGACTCAATGTTTGCTTTTCATAATCTGTCACTGAAGTTCCCATTTTTAAAAAGCAATCTGTTATTCAAACATAGAAACATTAATAACATCTTCCCAACTTTCTGTCCAACAGCATTTACATCTACGCTGATTTCCCCCATCCCAGTTAATTGTCATGTTCTTGTATAGTCTTGGGCAGTGTTCAGCCTCATTTGAACTTCCTTCATTTGCTGTCTCTGTGAGACAAATGCCCTCTGTCTACCACTGTATCAAGGGAGGGGACCAAACTTGTGATAAGTTTTAGCAAAAGACAAACATTACAAAGTTTGCCCACACCTTTATATTCCACCCACCTCCAGAAAAGAGCAAGCCTTCAACAGATTTTTCTCAATAAAGATAGTTTTAAAGTGCAGGTAACAGCAGATTCAAGTTATTGCTGACTTCTGAAAGCTTCCATACTAAAGGAAAAATATTATTATAAGCCTTTTTATGTTTTCTCCTTATTGACATGCAAGCATTATAGATGAACTGCTATCTGAATTGTGGCTTATTGTAGAATGCAAACTGAGACCTATGGTTATACTAATAGCTTTTCAAGGTCTTTTTATACGAGTAATTCCATTTTCCTGGAGTAATTACATATATTTATTAGACACTGCAAACCACTTCATAGTTTTAGTAACTTGCAATTCCACAACGCTTCAAAAAATGAGTCCATATAAAATTTTTAAGTCTAGAAATGTAGGATGGTTAATTATTAGAAATTTCATAAAGAGCCTTGATATTCTCCCACCTATTTGAGATTAAAAATATGAAATTATTCTATTGATTGGTAAAACATGTCCTTTTAACTTTTTTTTCCCCTTTTGCTATTTTGCAGTTTATTCTTGTTGAAGAAAAAACTAGGAACATGTATCTTAAGAGACCACAGCAAAAGTACACACTGGTTTCTAGAAAACAAAATGTGCTTTTGACAAGGAACTGTTGCCTACCCTGCCTGCTGAAGGTTTCCTGCTGTGCATGGAGAAAGGCTCTGGGGGCAGCAGGATGGTGGGCACCTCAGAAGGAGAAGAGTTGGGCTCCCTGCTCCATTGCTGCACTCCTTCCTTGGAACTTTCTCGAGCAAGATCTAGAAAGGAACCATGGGCTGAGAACTCAAGGGTTAGAGTGATTCCCCAGGAGTATGTTCCTATCCACCCAGCATCCTCCTGTTTTGCTGTCCAGTCCTGTGCTGGGCACACCAGTGTCTTCCAGTGTGAATCCCTATGTCATCCATAGCCCCTGAATGCTTTCCTGTGGCTTCTCCCAGCTGTGACAGTCCCCACTTGCAGTGCTGGCAAAGACAGTGAAAATAATGAATGCAACTCTAGCAAGAAGAGGCACAGAGCGTGGAACAGGGAAGATCGTTTTTGAGTCCAGGGTTCACATGTATTTCAGGCATGGGTTTAGCTACTATAAAGAGTTGGAAAAGTGTTCTCAGACCTCATGAATCATTCTCAGCTAATGAGAGCACAGTGTGGCTCAGCTATCAAATAAACATGCGTTATCTGCTCTTAGCCCTGGCGGACGTGACTGCGGGGCTGAAACGAATCAGCAGAGCCCCCGGCTGCTTGAACACGCAGGTAGGGATTAAGTTTCACTTTGCTTTTTTGCTGTTGTGTGCACTGATTTATTTGGTAACAGAAGGACCTCGGGCAAGACAGTGCCAAAAGCACTGCTGAGTTCCTGTAAGGTTAAATTCATTCTTTTGCCAGTAAGATTTTAGTATGTTATAAAAAGAAAACAATGTGGCCTTGCAAACCTCTCCAGGTTTCTCCCTACTCTGGTTTTGAGCCATTAGGTCCTGAAGGGAGGACAAACCAGAACTATATATATCCCAACCAGAACTATATATCCAACTGTATCACATTTAGAAAAAAAAAAAAAACACCAAAGCTCCGCCATGTTAAAGTTTTTCTTTCTCACTTTTTGTTGTTTGTTTTTTTCTCTTCCCCACTGCCTGTTCATTTCTGTCTGCAGACAGATACTGAAGACTTACAGAAAGACATTTCAGAAGGTCGTGGCTGTGAAAGACAGCAGTCAGTTTATCAGAACCTTAACTCAGCCCTGGTAAGACGTAGCATTCACAAATGGGTTGAAGAGCTTCTGCAAAGATCCTCTAAATCAGGCAAAATTCCCACTGACGCCACCGAGACTGCTGCTTAGATAAAGGCTGATGTCTCACGTCACTGGAAGGGAAAGCACATTGGTGAGCAAATTTCATGCCATCAAAATACAACCTCAGTCATGATACTTGAAAATATTTAGATGCGTGGCTTTTGTTTGCTTATAATTTTAGCAAAGCTCCACATTTCATGTCTTCACACAAAACAAGAGGTCTTACGCAAAACTTTTCAGTTTCACATGTAAACTGGGAGCAGGGTGGGCACTTTCCTAAATCAATAAATATTTTCCAACACTTCTGTATTCATAAAACATTAAATAAATCAACATGCATTATCTAAACACAACTCTCCTGGCCTGTAGTTGTGGGCAGACAAAATCAGCCAGCCCAATTATTTGCCTGAGAAAGCCAAAGAAATTAGTATTGTGTACCTTCTAAAACATCAAATATTACACAGGGAAATGTTTACCTCTCTTCTAAATGTAAATACAACTTCTGTTCTACAGATATGTGGAACTGTAACCAAACAACACTTGATAGATCATTATCAAATCCTAAAAACATGTTGAGGAGTCTACCTTCCACTTTCATTTCATTTACAGAGAAATAGGTGATCCTACACTTGAGATTGATTGGTGGTAGCATATAGCATTTGTTATCTTTGTGGAGTGTAGGATTTGAATGTCTTGCATTCCATCATCACCAAACCATCCAGGATCCAAGGTGCTGTCCTGGATCAGCCTTCCTGCTCGGACTGTGCTTGCAGTTTCACTGGCAGTGGTGTTAGGTCACAGCTGAGACAGACGACCGTCCCTCTTCTCTGCATTTCTCCTTCCTCCCGTTCCTGCTCCCAGCTACACAGCCCAGTCCCTTCCTGAGACCTGCCAGGTGCCAGCAGCCAACTGAATTTGTCTCAGCATAAAACTAGTTCTAGTCAGTCATTTAAATCAGATCCTATGTGGCTTGAGTGAGCACCAAAAGAGTCAGAGGCAAAGCAGTGGGATGTATGGCTGGAGTGGAGCAGGTGGAGGTGGGAGAGAGGGTGAGAGAGACAAACACCTTCATGACAGGATCTTCAATAACCTGTGGAGCCATATCTTTTATCTCCCATGCTCTCCTATGGTCTTCTGCCCTGCTGAGCCACCTGGCAGTACCAGTACCTTCCTAGCAGCCTAATGGGAAACAACATCACAGAGGAAACTCTTTTCCCTGGGGTAGGAGAGCCAGGTAGGACACAGGACTGGAAGCTGAAGCATTTGGAAGCTACTTATGGCTTTATTATAATATTCCCAAATACTTTATCTCTTACTTTAGGTTTAGGCCCAAATTTTTGGCATTCAAGGGCAGGATGAAATGTCTTCATGCTATTTCAGTCAATATGTATCTGCCTGCAAGTCCACCACCTGATTTGGTTGTGTGAAAGGCTAACAGACTTTCACTTAAAGTAAAATTAAAACTTCTCACATCCTTTCTTACAAATGGCTCGGGAGCTGCTCTGCTATGACTAATGCTTTTTACACCAAACACAGCTCTCTCACCTAGTGCTCAGCTCATCATGGCCACCTGCTGTTTCCTACATTGTTCTGAGACTGCATAGGGAGCAACCATCATCTTCCACTATGTATTTGTTTGTGTGCCTCAGACTGGGCTCCGGCTGGGCCATCAACATGATAAAAACATTTAATAACCACACATAACTAGAACAACTATCCAGAGGAAAATGTGCAGCCAATTATTCTCAGACTGCAATGCACTGTGAAAACCAAACAGGCTAAAAAAGGGTTACTTCATCCACGTAGTCGTTCTGGGGTAGTGAGGGTGAAACAACAAACGGTTCCATTTTTATTTCCTACATTGGCAGCCTCTCCCCCAGCCACGTTTCAAAAAATTAAACAGGACAGACAAGGGATGCCACTGCAGAGGTTTGCTTATTTGATTGATAGTACTGTTGCAATGACCCCAAGGAAGCACTCACAGATACAAATAACACTGCTGTTGCCGAATCTCTGTAATGTGGTGAGAGCCTGCAGCAGTTGCAGCCTCTCCTCCCTGGCAGGAAGGTTTGCATTCCACAAGCATGCAACTCATGCAGTGGATCAGGCAGCTTGCAGGCCACTTGTTTACAAAAGCAGTATCAAAGTCTCACAATCCTGTACCTGTATCTCTGGAGATACATGTAGATAGATATACTATGACCTTAAAACTGTTTGCTGTCTGTCAAACCCTGAGCATTTAGGTAAAAACAGTAGGCTAAGAGGTTTAATGCTTCATGTGCTTTCAGCAGGGTGATGTGTATAGTTCTAGCAAGAACATCCCTGGATGATGAAGCAAACTAAAATGTTCACATTAAAAAATAACAAAGGGAAGCTATTCTTGGAGCCATTTGGGCCACCAGATTCTTCCTAAATGATGCAGAAATATCAGCTTTGAATAATTAATGCCTGAAGTGGGTGATTCTCACTCAGGAAAGGAAGCAGCCTATGCTGGTCCTCCAGTAGTCATTCCCACAAGAAGTGAAAGCCAACTTTAGTCCTGTCATGGAGGAATATTCAGCCTCATAGATGGCAGCAGCAACAAGACACTGCCCTCCTTGCCTCCAGAGATCTGGACAGGGAAATGTTCAAGGTCTGTCAGAGAGTCTATTGGAAAGAAGAGGGCTCAACCCTATATGTAACACAGTCCTCCCATTTTAGGGCCTCAACTGCCCTACAATTTAACCAGGTACCTTGACACAGCTGAAAGAGTTGTGTCCTATCCACCCTCATGATCACCAACTATCACATGTCCAGGCAAGCAACATAAAAATATGCTTTTTCCTCAGAACACCAGAAGAGAGAGTGGCAGCTTTAGATAAGATTTTAAGCAAGAAATTCTTTACTGAAATGGTAATGAGGCACTGGAACAGGTTGCCCAGAGAAGTTGTGGATGCCCCATCCCTGGAAGTGTTCAAGGCCAGGTTGGATAGGGCTCTGAGCCATCTGATCTAGTGAATGGCATCCCTGCCCATGGGGGGTGGGGGGGTGGAACTAGATGATTTTTAAGGTCCCTTCCAACCCAAACCATTCTGTGATTCTATGATTCTATAAAGGTGAGGTTTATGCTCCATTCCAGGCAAAAGGGAGTAAGTTTGACAGATTCTCTCACCTGAAGGGAGATTATCTTAAGGCACCTCAAAGGTACCTCAGAAAAATTAGCAGTTTTTCTCTGCAAAGCAGGTCTGTGTGAGCCCTGTCAGCTCCAGCCTGCTGTCCTGACTGGTCCAGCACTTTTAGACCAAGCAGAATCTTGCTTCACAGAATTTCAGGTAGTTTTTGGTGTGCAGCTATTTGTGGGCTTTGCAGTAGCTGAGATTCCTCGTGAACCAGGGAATGCTGAGACAGTACAAATTTTATATCCCAGTAGCATGAAATGGAAAAACCTATTCAGGTCAAGGAATAAAGTATGTAGATTCAGAAATTCTACATATTCCTTATCTCTTCAAGGAGACTAAAGCTGATCAAATCCTCAAGGTTTTGTTTTTTAAAACACAATCTCATGCAACTTTGGGTGCAGGTTGGGACATGAACTCCAGGTTAGCTAAGTCTATTCAACTCAAAGGATAGTTGAAATAGCAGGACACATGTCCTGGAAAGAACAGGGCTGGAAAGAGGAAAATAACTTCACTGATGACTAAAGCCTTCAGGCAAAACAAATGACCTTTATCCTTTGGAACCCAAACAAAAAAATAAATCTTGCTCCACATTAGTGGCATATAACGAATAAACTAAATAATAATGATGACCCTCTGTAATTTCTTGTAATTTTTTTTTACAGAATATTATTTCTGGCGTACCTCTGAATAAAAGAAAATAGTGGCCGGAAACAAAGGGCTGATATGAGAATGAAACACTTTCTTCCTCTTCTCCTTTTGAAACTGATTTAGGTCTCTTTTACACAGCTGGGACTTAGCACTTAGCTGTAACTAAGAGCAAGTGTGAGAAATGAGTCATATCAAAATTTCCACACTGATTGACTGTGAGTAGCCCACTTACTCGACCAGCCTAACACACTATTATTTTTAACAGGGCTGACAGGGGCAAGTGCTGGACTCTGTTGGGATTTGCCATGTTTATGTTGATAAAACCCCTCCAGCTAAGTCTAATACTTGGAATTTGTTGGTTCTTGCCAGTAGCGCTGTCAGCCCAATCATGCCTGGTCCCCAGCTCAGACAGCAGCCATAAACAGTGTCCTGGAGCAATCTGGAGTGTCAGAAGTCAGCCAAGAAGCAGGGGTCTGCTTGGTCTAAACACACAGTGTCAGATTCATCTCAACCTATATGGGAAACCATAAAGGGCTTCAGCTTCCAAACTTAGGGCTGTAACACAGGCATCTGCTCTTGCTGTCTTTTGCCAAAAACACCCCAACCCCCCCAGAAAGAGCACCAGATGGGGTCTGTGACAAAGGCACGAGTGTAACTGCCCATACCATGAGCCACTGAGCAGTGCTGAGATGAGCACAGTGCCCTGGGTATATAACACAGCATGGAAATACCACTTAACCTGGCCAGAGCATTCAAGGAGCAAGGGTAGAAGAAACACCACACAGCCTAATCCCCCTTATTTGCTCTGCAGTACAATCCATCACCCTAAGACCTGAGCCCTAGAGAAAACACAAGGGCTGGAGCACTCTGAAAGAAGGTGTGCTACCAGAGCAAGGTCATCAGATATTAAACCACCTTGTATTAGCCAGAACATACGTGCCTATCATGCCACCTCAATGGTTAAGCCTTCATGATTTCAAGACAATATGACAAATCTGCACTTATGGGCCCTTTTTAAAGGCTTCAAACTATGTCATAAAGAAAATGGTGAAAGGGTGGTCAAGGATGGATGTACTTGCCCATGACACAGTCAGTTAGACTAAATTAGGCTATTGCAGAGTGCTGGTGCTTGACAAGAAACAAAGAAAATTATTCAGGCAGTCCCAACAGGAACTCAATTAATTATTAATAGGGACTTGTTATAGCTGACATGTACTGCATTAGAGGAAACCCCAGTGGTTTAGTGTGTGGGTGAGATATTCACTTCTGGTTAAATGAGCCAATCTGGCCAATAAACTTTGGCAGCTTTTCTTGGTTGGCCAAAAGCAGGGAGAAAAGCAAGGAGAAAAATCAGTCTGTTTGAACTACTGACCTTATGACAAAAAGTCTAGACTTTCATTGTCTCCAATACTTAAAGTCTTAAAGTTTATTAAGCCAATAAATATAATCCAATAGTTAAAAAGAAAAAGGGACAAATCTTGAATACTTCTGGAAGAGTTCTAAGTGAATATCTCCTTTTCCTTTCTTTTCTTTCTCCTGCTTTGGGATTTTGATAAAGGGTGTTTGGCTTACAGGCTAGAATATGTATTTTTCTCTAGCTTTTACTCCAGTACCATGAACCTATTTGGAACCTGGCTGAAGATAAACATCCTTATTCACAGACAAAAAGATTTAATTTGGTAGGCCAATTTCTGATATGGTAAGAATTGCCAGTCACAAGCATTCAGACAGTTTTTACAAAAATCTCTACCGATTCAAAAATTTTCATGCATTGTACCATGGGGAATTATTCAGGAGAAAATTTGCAGCTAGAGATCATCATAATTTATTCTCCTCTATGCAGAGCTTCAATGACTCCAATGAGAAGTGGAAACAATAACTCAGGGAAGAAGTAGTGGGGGACCAACATAGGTGATTAAAAGTTACTTATCAGTCAAAGCAGGAATACGCAACCACAAAGCCTTTGGGCAACAATATATACAAATACACCAGCAAACAAGAGAGTGAGATCAGAAAAAGGGTGCTAAATGGAAAAGGAGCTAAAAAGATACAGAGTCTGTAACCAATGCCTAAACAAGCTTCACCTGCTCCTGGACGAAGTGCCACTGCACAGGCAGATATTTGCAGACAGGTGACCGAATTTCCAAACGTTCTACCCCACAGAAGGGCTCCAGACTTTGTTCTCTAGACACTGTCTCCATCTCACAACTGTAGCCAAGAATATAAAACAGGACATGCCTAGAGAGAACAGATTTCTATTTTAGGATGAGGTTTTCCTTTACATGGAGAATCCTTGCAATTCAAAAGCCCTCTAAGTAATAAACATAACTGAGGCCATAGTTAGCTGGAAGCGGCTTCCCGGAGAGGTGGGGGGGGTTGGTGCGGGGCAAACATTCTCCATCAGCTGCTCTTGTGAATGCTTACCCCTCTGAAGGGATGTAAGAGTTACTCCACTGATTTTACTTTTGAAAAACACCACATTCAGCTTTCCCAGTCAAACTTTAAGTCTTTCATACAACCTGTGAACTGGGCACCCTCTCTGTACCTGCGACCAGGCACGTGCAGTTTTGGCTTGGAGAAGTGTGCAGGCATGTGCTTTATTTCCTGCTGTCTTTTCCAAGTACCATTCTTAAGCTTTTCCTCAAGGCTAGGATAACTACACATTTGCAGTTTCTTAAGGTTGAGATTAGCCTGGGGCAGGTGGCAGGCCTAATAATCACCTTTGTGGTTAGATCTTTGACCCTTAAGGATTTCTTTTAATTACAAATGTAATTCCCTACTATTGCACCTGCAAGTAGTTCAGCTTCCCAGAACCTAGAAGTCTAGAGGAAGGAGACTCCAAAAGCATGTTTTCTTTGTAGACACAGTTGGAAGTGTCTCTGACAAATAATCAGGTTTTTCCTCAAATACTGAAGCTCTCAATGATTTCTGAATACCACAAATATTGGCATGCTGCCTACTGCTTCCAATTAGCTTCTAATTACACAGTGTAATGTATGGAATATAATGCAAGAGGCAAATTTGTCCTTTAATATGAATGTGATGAGACCACAGAGCATGTGCCTGTATGAGCTGCTAAACTGACTTGAGAGTGATTGATCGTCTTCATTTCAGTTTTATTCCCAGTGTTCAGTGTTGCTTGGTTTGAGGTTTGGAATTTAATAAGATCTGCATCTAGAATATTAGATCTGAAAGCTTTCATCTCATCTGGATTTCCTGGAATTAGTTTAAGATTTTAAATAAAAAATGAGGAGGGGGAGGAAGGCAAGAAAGACTCCCAAACATCCAATGCTAGAGCTGTACTATTTTGAAAGATTCTGAGAAAGATGTGTGGAAGTTGAAAATGCAGACAGGTATGGTATCTGCTAAAAACCAAAAAAAAATACCTTGCCCAAGCTCATGGACACCCCTAAGAGTGAGAATGCATGAACAAAACGAGGCATGTTTTTAAGCAGAAAGCAAGCTTTGGGAAGAATTAAATACAAGTAACCTTCCACTGCCATTATGTTGGTTTCCTATGGGAATTAAGGAAAGAGAATGTACAATCCAGGGGCTGAGTCACAGGATTGAGTCTCTGTATTCTAACCAGTAATCACGTTCAGTGGGGTCAGCAATCAATGGATGCTCAATCCTAGGTCACTGCACACAGAGAAAACAGTAGAAATGCCAGAATTCCCTGAGTCATGAGTGATGGGAGCCTGGGAGAAGCATAGGAGAGATATTCCTGTGTGATTCTTCTCGTTCTGCAGGCACTGGCTGCCAGGGCCAGCCCCCTGCCCCTGTACAGCTCCACACACACTGTCCTGCACACTGATGGCACAGCCAACGTGCTCACCAGCATGGAGGGTGGGGTGGAGAACAGACTGCAAGGCTGTCCCCCAGCTGGACATGTCCTGCATGCCTGCCCACATCTGCTCAGTCAGAGCCTCCCAGCTGCACCCAGGGCCACATCCTCTGCCAGGTTCTCCATGAGGATCTGGTGAATCCCTGTTGGGATGGAGGTGGGGGTGGCTCAGTCCCCTTGCCTTGCACCAGTGGCATCTGCTCCTCTGCAGTGGTTGCCAGGCAGAGGGCCGGGAGCTGCATGGCAGCTCTCCAACCTGGTCACCCCAGCAGTTCTAAACCTGGCTGAGTGCCCTGACTGCCTGGCTGGCACAGGAAACCAGATCCCACTGGAGCCAAGGGAAGCCAGGCCCATCAGGAGAGGTGCTAGTGCCCATTTTGTCAGTGCCTGCTTCACATGCCTCAGCATGGGCAGGCTCCCCTTGGCTGGACACACTACAGAGCTGGCCCAAGTCAGTATTGCCCTGGCTGACATCTCTCCCACAGGCAGTGGTTGCCTTCAGCTGCCTCTCCTTTCCCCACCAACTAGCCCCCAAACAGCCTGTAGAGCCTGCTCCAGCTCCCCTCTGTCCCCTCTCCCTCCATTAAAAGCATGCAGGGAGCTCAAAACTCCCTCCAGGGTTCTCCATACTCTCCTCTGAGAATCTGCCAGCCCAGGAGAAGCAGCTGGGCCCTCAGTGACCCAGTGTCCCCCCAGCAAGAGGTGTTCCCCACTCACCTTTGGGGCCACTGCATGTGCCTGAGCTCCATCCTACACCCTGCCCCTGAGCTGAGGGTCAGGAAGGGACAACACTGTCTCCTGCCTGGAACAGCTTTTGCAAGGAAATGCAGAAAATATCTCTTAAACACTGTTTTCTGTCAGAAAATCTTCTGCAGATGGCAAAGGTGAAGCAAAAAATGAAGTGACTTTATAGAAGTCACTGAAGAGGATCAGTTTGGAAACGATTCTGTGTGTTCAAACTCTCTGTCTATAGACACAGCAATCAAGTACTCAGGAGATTATGAATAGTAGGTGAGAGGGTGACATTTCTCCTTTAGAAAGAAAAACATATTTTGCCTTACCTATGCTGCCCTTCATAAAGTTATGCTGAGAAAGATCAATTCAATGAATTTCTCCTGCTGCTTTCTTTGAAAAAAAGTTCGAACGCACAGAGGTGCTTGGGATTATTTCCCCCCTCTTCACTCAGTACTACTGAGCCTGTTGAAAAGACTGAAGCCTTTGTCAACATGCTCCAGGTTCAGGCAGTAATAGATTTTATTTAGAATTAAGTAATTTCATTTCTACTTGAGCTGAGGTGCATGGTTATTTACCTACCTCTCGTCTGCAGAGACCTGTTTTTTTGTAGTCTAACTCTCACATTGGTTGCAGCAGTGCACATAGATTCCTCTTGTTCAAGTTTCTCTTCCTACTTTTTTCTTTCCTCCCAAGCAAAGCAAATACTTTCAAGACAACACCTTTTATAACTTGTATTCCTGTAGCAGCTGGCAAGGTCCTGAAGTTTTGGTTTGGGTATTTTTGCGTCATTCACAGGTCACAACTGACATACTCTGTGCAATTTATTATGGCTATAACACACCCACTGCAAGTCACACTGCGACTGCAGTCAGGTCACGTCCCTGAAGATCATTTACCCTCCAGTACTAATATCAAAAGGTGCTTTGGGAAATCTTTCCCGCAAGTCCTTTTCCTTTGACCGCTGATATTACACTTGTACAGCTGACTGATGTGACATTCCCATCTGTGCTCCCAGTACCCTCTCTTACCCCCAGTGGCATTAGTTCTGACAGACATGTACACGCAAAAGAGACTGTGCTCAGGAGTTAATGAATCTGAGTGCCTTGCTAGAGGTGTTTTCAAAAGAGGGCAGACAGTGAGATGAAGGAGAGAGCAATCACTCTGCAAGGGCTGAGCGCCCTCTGAGTGGAGGATACGAGACATATGGGCCCTTTTGGCAATCTCTGTGCAGCCCAGCTTACACAGCTGGGCCCCGTTTAGAATTGTGAAAGGATTTTTTTTTTTCCTTGGTTGGTCGGCTGGTTGTTTTACTTTCAGATCACTTAACAAACAGGAAATGAAGAGGACATCAAACAAAACGCAAACAGAGCTCCACACATTACACTGCTCAGCTGGGAAGCTCAGTGTGAGTCTCATTGAGGGGTGGGAGTTCCAGGGGCTGTACATCCCTAGCTGTGACCCATTTCTTCTCAGCCCTTCCCTTTTATTCTGTGACTATGAAAAGGCTTTTTTATTTTACCAGCATGGGGAATCCTTTGTTTCAGCTGACTAAAAGCCAGACCACTACTTAATTTAAAACACAAATGGAAAGAAAAGAGAGTAGGAGAGAGTTAATGAGAGCATTACAGCCTTCATTGCCTCTGTGGACCAAGACAGCAGGTGGTAGGATGCAACTTTCAGCATATTGTTACCACTGCAATTAGCTGAGATTTGCAGGAGCCCAAACCAACTGCAGATTTTTTTGAAGCCCAGGATAGAGATCAGATTTAAGGATCTGGGTTCATCTTTGGTTACTTTTAAAAGGATATTTCTCAAACAAACACCAGAAATCCACACAAGCCATTCATGTTTCCTCTGCACCCCTCCCAGTCACCCAACTTTCTAACAGCTCAGCTCAGTCAGACTTTGAAACCACTCAAGAGGAAAATCATAGTCACACAACTCCCAGACCAACGAGAAGTGGGATGGGTCATAATAATCATGAACAATCTGTTCCCAGGAGATCTCAGCAGTCCCACTAGTTCATATTGCCCAGTTATATTTCAGACAGACAGCAAGGAATATGCCATAATACTAATGAAAGGAGTTGGTACAAGTCCTTCCTGTCTGTGGCACCTTCAGCAGACAGGCATCTCCCTACCTTAGAGTACCACTGAGAGTCCATGCTTGGAAATTGCTTTCCCTTCTCCAGTTCTGTTCTCCTGGCCTGAAACCTCTGTCAGAGCACAAGCACATTTGTTAATGCAGGGAAAAGCAGAGTGCATGGAAATGTATTCTTACTTTTCAGACTCTGATTGCCACATTTTTGTGCTAGCTTTAAACCTGAGGTTAATGCTAGCAATTAAATAAACCAGTCCTATTACAAGTGCACCATCTTGGTATATTAAATTAATAAATCTATACTTAACATTATTGTTTAGTCATAGATATATATATTAGTATTTTAAGCAGATACTGTATAATTCACCATGGAAGGAATTACTTAATACTCATCATCAGAGCGAAAGGCAGAGCAGGGTGTGATGCCAGACTTTAGCCTTCTCTTCCACCTGAACCTGCACGACAGCATGGAGGGCCAGAATTTGTGACAAGCTTTTCTAAACTTCTCCTGAGCAGTAAATATACTCATAGCTTCTCATTGGAGAGATCTGAGAACAGGAGCAAAATGTGAGCCCAGAGTAAACACAGCACAACATCACAGCAGACAGGCAACACAGTATTTATAACCTTACCTGCTCTTATTAACAACACTAGAAAACTTCAAGGGTGTTTTTAGGTTTGGTACATCCCAGGCTGAAAAGCTGGTGCTTCCTTGGGCACACTCAGCTCTCACTTCTCTAAACACACACTGGCTTTACAATTCGGCTTCTTGTGAAGGCGGCCAAGCCACCTGGGTGTGAGCAAAAGCAGACTTTGCCTCACTGTATAGTATGCATAGCCTGTGTAGCACAAGAACATGACAAAGATTTCCCAAAAGGCTTTGTTGTGCTGCTCCATCCTCATGGCAGCATGACTGGAGCCACACCTAGGCAGACAGTCTTTCCTTATAATCTATTACGTGCTCTAGGCAAGTTATCAGTGTCAGAGCTTCCTGGCATTTGTGACATCTTTGAGGGATTCTGCAGCACTCAGACTATAAAGAAGGTAACTGGGATCAGAACAATAATAAATTTAATAAATGGATCCCCAGTTAGTCTTTGTTCTAGGCTTAATGAGCTGTAATAGGCACTACAGAAAGCACTGAAGTTAGACATCACAGAACACAGCATTGACCTCCCCACTACATTATATGTAATATTTAATGGCCTAAAGATCTATAATCTAAGCTTAAAGATCTATATCATTATGAATGATATCTTACAAGGTTTTGGTTAAGTGCTCAAATATGTCATCAGCACATACGATGGACAAAATCACATTATATCACAGCATTCCTTACATGTGAAAGGTATTTGCCTTTAATGTAGCCAAAACCAAACCTGAGCTCTGTTTTCTCACTGGTAGTGCAGTTTTAGGTTTAAATCTGATGAAGATTTCTTCATGTGAGAAACCCTCTGGAAATCAATGGAGTTACTTGGAGGTAAAAAAAAATCAGTACAGAAGGATGCTTAATTTGCTGAAACACTATGGATGGCAGGACTGGGGTGCACACTCTGTCAGTGTTCCCATCTTCACTGTTTTCCATTCACAGGTTCAATGTCAAGTGGAACAATTACAAGAATCTAAAGGAAAATAAGGCCAACTCTCCAGTATGAGCCCTTGCTTGTTTAGGTAAGCTAATTAGGTATAACTGACATTTCTTTGGCAGACAAAGCTCAAAAGTACAGACTTTTAAAGTCTTTTTGCTGGCATGGTTTATTTCACTCAACAGAACTGGTAAACTTTATTAGCAAATGCACTTTTCCTTCAGTAAAAGATGAGTCTACACAAGGACTGTTCTGTTAGCATAGCTGTGCTGGCAAATCTCTTAAGCAGAGGCCGATCCCAACAGAACTGCAGATGAAGGCCAAAGTTCAGATTCATAAATCAGAAATCACTGGGTACCAGCTGAGACCTAGTAGCTGCCTGTGAGCATGCTTTTGACTAGAGACAATAGTTTTAACATCTTTTACTGTAGCTTAAATGGGCTTGCTGTGAACTAAGTAAAGGTTCACAGGCAACTTGCTGCATTATAACTTGTTAAACCAAAGTAAAGTGACCCAAGCACATGTAGAGCAGTCAGCTAAAGGGAATACTGGTCTTCCCTCTTCTCAAACCTGAAACAGAAACAAAAAAAAACAACACCAGCATGTACTGACACTGCCTGAAGTACACATTCCATTTTCCATCACTCAAATCCTACTAAATCATCAGACCAAGATGGTTTCATTTTTTATTTTGTTGGTGTTTTTTTAAGCCAAAGCTGTTGCAGCCTACATTTTGGTCCGATTTGTTCTGCTGAATCTGATTATAACTCTCAAGTGACAGAGACCAAGTCTTCCCCAATGTTTATATTTTACCAAGCAGACTGTAGACAATCAATAAATCAGAGATCATCTCAATAAAAGTTTGTATACATTTTATTAAGTCATTTAAGTGTAAGTAACTGTATGAACAGTCTCCAAGTGGAGCACTGTGAAACTCCATAGCAACACTAATGACATCAGGGAAAAGAAAGAGCCCTTGAAAAAATAGATAGCTGGAGAGGTCATGGCTTTGAGCCACACTCGATCTCTCAGCGTTCAGCATAAAACATACTGTTCATTCCCCGAGCTGGTGAAGAACTCGATAGACAGAAGACAATTTAAATGAGAGGTGATGCTCTCCTTCACATTGATGTAATTTTTAAACACACAGTTGCTTCCCTTGGGTTCTTCACCTGTGGTACTTCTGGGAGAAAACTTGGGCAAGGCCTTGGCTGGCTGCTCTTAGAAGCAATGATTAGGACAGCCAGTAACAACAGTCAAAGAAAACCCAGTACATAACGTTGGAAACAAGTTCTTATTCCAAAGAATCACTCTGTGCAAAAGGCCTTTTCATACAACACCACCAATTATTTCAAGAGTTCAGAGCCACAGCTCCTTAACTTGAGCAGAAAAAAGAAAACAAATGTCTGTAATCCTGTCCTGGCTCTTGTCAACCTCATATCTGCACCATGGGCACCTCTGTCCTTTTGGTGCAGGTATCACCCCACAGCTGTGTATAAGCCCTCACTGGCTCCAGATGTGAAGAGCAATTGAGAGGATGTGGATCCACAGGTTGAACTGGGGCTCAAGCTTCCTGGCATTCCGAGGCTGCTTGCTCTTGTGTGGACACTGAGGAAGAAGGATCTGTGTAACTCAGCTTTCCCTGCTCACCCTGAGCTGCCTGGGTGTCTGGGAGGCCCTTAGATGGCTGATTTGCAGGGAAGCCAAGCACTACATCAGCACTGCAACACACAGGGAAGCACCCAGGACTGAAGTGTCACTGCTGTGGGACCCAGGGGTGACAAACTCAAAGTGTTCAACGGCACAGGTGCCTGGAAGGGACAGAGTCTGCACAAGGGGGTTTGTGCTCCAGTCACCTCAGGAAAGGAAAAAAATAACTCAACCAGGAAAACACTCAATCAAGCTCATTGAAAAATCCTTCAGACATTTTAAATAGTGCTTATTATTTTTAATATCTGCATTTCAGATTTTCCTGTGAATAATATTATTATTATTCCTATCCCTTAAGAAGTAGAAAGGGACATAGAAGAGCTAAGATATTTCCTGATCTATTTTGTTTCCCTTTAGATAAATAAACCTGCAAACATTTCAAAAGATACTCTGAGTTTTGTTTCCAATACACATCACCCATGTCATTTCCTCTCAGAAATATATTTGTGGAATGCTCAACCAGTTCCCATATTGACATCCATAACAGACAACTTCTGATTTCAAATTAAAGCAGTCAATGACCAGCTCTGCACATGACAGGACCTTATTGACACATAGGAGATACTTCTTTCACTGTTATAAATTCATACACTTCTCTTCTGCAGGCTGTGATACTTTTCCTATGCTACTGGTACCCCTTATAGAAATTGTTTTGCCCTGGTACAGAGCTCTGTCAGTAAAAACCCAGAGTACAGGCTGAGCCATACTGGCAAAAGAGTTTTTCTGATGGCTCATTTTGCCTTGGAACAAACAAGTAGTGGAGCACAAGCAAGTCCTTGGGACTGATTTCACCTATCTAATGGAATAAGTACAACAGCAGCAGCAAACCCAATTAGCTGTTTTACCATCTGTCATCCGGATGCGAAGATTCGACTTCAGGATGTTCTGCATGGCCACACTTTCCAAATGGCTCGCCCAGGATGCACACAGATGTCAGCCAGGGCAATCCTCAGTTCATCAGCAAAGCTGATCTACTTGCTCACAAGAGCAAACAGCCCAAAGATCACATAACTCAATGCAGCAGCACACCCTGCTGCTGAAAGGCTTGCCCCTCCCTTCATCTTGCCCTCTACTGATGTTAAAAAAGCAGTTATTGCCATGAAACGTGAGCATCAGAAAAGAGAGCCAGTGTGCTGGATTTGAAGTGCACAGTCTCAAGTTAAAAAGGCTATTGTTAAATTTGCAGACAGTTTAATATTTCTGTTTTTCCAAGGCATGTCAAAGGAGGGGATGCGAGGTCATCAGTCCATATTGACAGATCTCTGACTGAAAAACCCAGGTTATTTTGGCATGCTACCTGCTTTTGTTCAGTAGGATACTAAATCTATTACATATTGAGATCAGTTTCTCAATATCAATCCTTCTCAGAGAAGGATTCCTTCAGGAAAAAATAAAAAAGAACATAACCAAAAACCTCACTTCAACTTTGAATTTCTGGAGTGGTTTTGGTTTGTTGGTTGGTTTGGTTCTTTTAAAGCGATCTATAAAACAAAATCAGGGGAGGAAAGGTCTCCAGTGCTCATAAGATGTGAAGGTAACCTTCAAAATGTGAGTCAAATATAACCTATGCAGTAATGCCTACTCAAGCTGCCAAAGAGCTCAAAGCAATAACACATTAACTGTCCAGTTCTGCTTCCATAACAATTATCCACACCAAGTATTTCATAGCTCAACAAATACCTGTAAGAGGAACAGGGTAATTACTCCAGGGATCTGTAAAATGCAGTGTTGTCAACCTCAAATACTGAAAAGTGTCCCACATAAATTCCACTTCCCAAAAAAGACAAAGAACCAGCTAAAAGAGATGAAATAAAATACTTGTGGGCATTGCTTTATGCTTTGTAATTTCAGATCTCTTGTGTACACTGAGGTCAAAGTTTCAGGCTTTTATCTACATTCAGAAATGTAAGAAAAAAATATTAAAGTCATCTTATAGCCATTTGACTTTTAAGGGCAGAGAGAAATACATCACTCTCAGGCTCACAGTTAGCTTCTGAGAGAGATGACAAGGTCAGCAGCAACATATGACCAGTATCTCTTTTCTGGTGCTGAGGACAGCAGATTCTTGGGCTGTAAATCAAGCTGACAGATCAGCATCACTTCAGCATATGCTAAACTGGTCCTGAAAGGTTAAATCCTACTGAAAGAATGTGAGGATATTTTGATTGCACAAGTGCTCCATTTATTCATCACATTTATTCACTTACTCTGGTAAAGACTCACCCCTGAAGCCCAGTCTGCTAAAGATGAAATCATTACTGTAAGTCATCACCTCTTCCTTCACATCGAAGGACCTCATTCTTGTTACCATATATTTATGTCACTGAAACCAATGACAAACGTGTGCTGTGCGAATAAAGCCAAAATGCAGTCCTGATAACCAATGTAGGAAGAAATACAATCACCACAACACAAAAGAGAACCAACCCGTGAGTCCATAAGAGGACACAGAGAAACCACCCATTTCCTGGCTTACTTTGGTGAAAAGAAAAAAAATCCAGACTGTTAAAATACATATTGCACTTCTCAGCCTTTCAGCCCAAGGGAATGAATGCCAGAAGCAAACAGCGAAAGCAGAAATGTCAGCAACAAGAGCTGTGTTACAGCCCTGCTTTTAAGGGCAAGCTTTGATCCTGTGCTGAGTGTGGGGAGATGAGAGGACAGGGTGGTGTTCCCATTTCTGAAGCACAACATGGTGCAAGCTTCCTTTGCACTAAGCAAGCTCTAGATTTGTGTCCAGCACAATGCACTGCCATGCTCAGAACCATACAAGGTTCCCACCATCCTCCCCTCAATGTGGCCTTTACCTCAGAGAAACTCTTGAATCCATAAACACAAGCAAAGAAAAGGCTTCTGGCTCCTCTGCAAGATTTCCTCCAAGGCAGAACCTGGTTTAATTTTCCTTCACAATAACATAATATGTGTTTCTGTCCCTAGTTATTACGGAGTGCAGGGAAGGGAGAGGCAGAAGTGCAAGTCTTCATACAAGCAATGGTCTGAGCAATGTTCCTCACTGCCCTTCTGTGGCATCAGGCATTCATTAAAAAAGTCTTGGCTGTGCTCTCTTGGTTGTTAATAAAGTGTGCTGTGTAAAGCTATGGAGTCCTGCTCCAGGCACAACCCCTCCTACAGCTCGTCTTTATTGAATTCTGTTCCATTGTACTTATTTTTTGTTTGCACAAGGACTTCTGCAATTTCAAAGGACAAGACTTGTGTAGCATTTATAGCATGGTGGCTTTCCATTTGCTCTCCTGAGTTATCCAAGTTCAAGCTGGATAGACTTGAGAGACAATCTATCTGGTTACAAATTATTCTGTTCTTCATTGGAACAGCTCCCAGTGGAAAAATTTTAGCTGGGATTCAACAGTCTGTTGTAATTTTTCCTTGATTTTATGGCAAAAAAGATGAAGGAACCAAGCTCTTCTATTTTTCCACAAAGGCTTCTTACCATTGGGATTATTCTCACCATTACAACAATAACAGCAGCGTGGTAAAGAACTTTGAGGCTTACAGAAAGTCATTTTAGATTAACCAAGACTGGAGAAGCCTGGTGCAGAAACCCTGCCACCACTGTCTTCCTGTCCCTGGCACTGTGCCTTCCTCCTGCCAAACCTCTGCAGAATACCTTGAAGAGAAGGCAGAAAATGGCAAGAGGTTGTCCTGCCCACCCTCTCCCATGCCAATCCTGGAGCAACATGGAGATGCTGGCTTCTTGACAGGACCCTCACACCAACGCTACACACACAGCAAGAGCTGACTTTTGCCTCAAGAGCCAGCTCTAGCTAAAAAGGAAAGCAAAGAGCATATTACCCTGCTGTTTCACAGAGAACCAAAGTTAACACAATGTATCATCTCAAGATGAAATGTTTGCAGCCGTGGGATCCATGCATCTTCTCTGGGAACAGTCATTTTTTGCCAGTCTCACTTGTGTTGGTAAAAAGGGGCAGCAAAGAGTCTTTTATCTGAAAGCACGTTTCCCTGGAGATCAAAAGTATATTCTTCAGTTTTCAAATCTTCCCTCTTTATCCTCACAGTTCCCATATACGGGAAAAAAATGGCAAAACGTTAGTGAGAGTATATATAAATCACACCAACCCCTGATCCTCTTATCCAGTAACCATAACACATCATACATTGAAAGTCTTTCTCAGAGAGAGTAAAATAAATTACGTTTTGCTTGCCAGCATACAGAACCTTATGTTGGTTATTGTAAATTACTGAAAGCACAAAGGTATAGTCTTTGTGTGCTCCTCTTAGAACATGGAATATGAACATCAAAGGCAGCAGTTACCGAAAGTGCTTTTTCTCTGCCTCTGCCAATAGGCTGATCTTCTCCCATCCATTACCAAGTTAAAAGAAGCAGAATTAGACAAACCATCCGAAAAAAAAAAAACAAACCACTTGTTACCAAAGATAGTAAATTGTTTGTGCTATAAATATCACCATAACCAAATAGTTTGGCATTCATATAATTAATTATAGGATAAAAGCCTAAATAGACCTAGTAAAAAAAAAAAAGAAAGAAAAAGAGGTGAAGAAAATTATACGGAATTTTTTCAATATTCAAGTTTTTAAAAATTTTATCACCTGCAGTATATGAAAAGAATCATTACTACCATCAAAATTTCCTTTTTAAACAATAAGAGATCATAATTCTGCATATGAGAAAATTAGTCAATGTGAAATCATCCTACCTTAATACAAATTTTTTTTTGCCAATATGTTGTTAGTGTAAAGGAGACCTGTCTCTTACTCTAAAAATGGGATAACACACACCAAATCACAGCAGCTTTGTCAAGGGATTCTAGAATAAAACTGACCTTTTTGCATCCTTCACTGCAAAAAAAACTTGAGAATTTTTCTCTTTCTTAACATGAAAAATGACACAAGCATCACCACTATAAGTGTTTGTCCCAATCAAACTCACAAATTTATTTTAATTCTGGGGTTTTCACAAAGCTGCTCACAGTTGTACCCCACCTGTAGTTCCAGGGTGGTCTCAGAAGACTTGCACAACTAAGGCTCAGGTAAGAAAGCAAAGCATCCTGAAGCTACTTCATGAATTAACTTGTATGGATTGTTTTTCATCATAGCAGGGCAGAGAAAGCCTGCAGGTTTTGCTTTAGAATAGATTTTCCAGACCAGCTGTACTTTTACTTGTGGGTCTCAATCTTCTCCCAACACATGAACTAAATTCAGTGCCAGCTGAGACTCTATCCTGTTAAAACTTCTTTCAAGCAACATGTAGGACTCATCCACTCAATAATTACAACAAATAAACCAAACTTCTGATCCGTGTCACTCCTAACAGAGAACACTTAGTATCAGTGCTTACAGATGCTGCTTTGAACATGGTACAGAAGTCAGAGGAATGAGGAGTCACAAGCCACGCTGACCTCTTGGTGTAGAGCAGGACTTGCCCCTGCCCTCCCTGTGTGCTCAGCAGAGAGAGGGCAGATAGGAAAGTCACTCAAATGAGAAAAGAATGTCTCCTGTCCTTGTCAAGAGAGCACGTTAATTATGTTTCACAGTTTTAAAATGCACCAAGATGACTTTGTTTTATAAATGCTATGGAGCCTGAGGCACATTTGTATTACAGTTGGGTGCTTTTATTGCATATTGTACTTTTAATTGTTCCTCAGAAGATCAAGCATTTTTCCACTGAGAAATCTAATACATTATTATTATTTCTAATTCCACAATTATTTGCATCACTGTGGTGCATGTCAGCCACATGACTTGTGTGTATCTTTCTTTTTCTTCCTCTCTCAAAGGATTCTGTTGTTTGGATTATGCAATCATTTTGCTAATACCAGGACAGATGGCCACAATGAAAACACACAGGGTACTCTCTCTGATAGATACTTGCCAATATCAACAGGAAAGAGCAGAATTAAATTCATGAACTTCAGAGAGAAAGCACAAGCTTGTTCTCGAGCAGTGAATAGCATAATGCTTTCATGTACACAGTAATAGCCAGTGACAATCTACAGATATTGCAGGTTGCAAGACTAGAATAATTCAAAATAGGGTCTGAAGTAACCTTTAGAGGTCATGTCACAGAGAGCTGCAAATGCCCTGTTTGTCACAAATGGCAAAAAGGTCAGATGTGGAAATGATGCAGGGTAAGAATCCAGTGCTTTGCTATTCCAGCCACCCAAAAGGTTTCCCAACATCAAACTTAAATTGCCACCCACCTGCTGCAGTTCAAACCCACCGTCACTCACTCTGCCCACTATTTATTCACCTCATTTTTCAGCAGACTGTTACAGTTTGGAAAACTGTTCCTTTATCTCCCTACTGCCACCTCTAACCAGGATGAACCAAGCACACAGTGATTTAGCTGTGTGTGTCCCCCCCAGCAACACACCATCAATACTATTCCATGCCTTGGGTGCTGAGCCCATCCCATAACTTGCGGGGGAGCTCCAGGGCACACAGCTAAGCCTGCATGTCTCATCATACGGTGGGAGCAGGGGAAGATGGTTTCCTACCCAGTAGAGAGACAATCCAGACTTCAGCTTGAAAACTTGCAGATTTGGCTGCTAAACTCACCAGACCTCGAAAGGAAGTCTAATGCATCTGGAAAATTTCCATCCTCCTGACACTGCCTGTTCCCATGATGTCGCTGCTTGCTTTCAACCAAGAGAGGCTCTTAGATGTCCCTCAGTAACACCAGGAAATCCATCTCCATTGCCACAGAAAGAACTTATGGCACAAAAGGTCACTAAAGAACAGGAAGATTTAATAAGACACCACCCCCAGCGAAAAATATGATTTTTTTTTTCAGAGACTGAAAAAAGAAATGGAAAAGTTAAAATTTCCATCTGACACTTCTGTTACCAGCAAAATTATGATGTTAAATGGGGTGTTACGGAGCAAGCTACATTTCTTTAAGAATGAGTCTATACAGCAGTGGGGGAATATAATGGCAAATTCTTTTAACCTTAGCACTATAGTATATCGCCCCTATATTTGTGGTTAATGCTTAGTTTTATATCATATAGTGCTTAGTACAAATGCCAGAGATTAGTGTGGCCTTGTGTTAACTGCCTGGATCTGTGACTAATAACTCTTGTTCAAGCTAATGCTTCCTTATTTATTTATATCAGTGATTAATCTGTCCTAGTAGATGTCTTAGTTTTGAGAACAAAGATAGAGTGCCGGAGTAGAGAATGATTAGAGAGGTTCATCATGACTTGAACACATATTTGAGATACTCTCAGGGAAAGAAGATTCATCAGAAGATCCAAGACCATAATAAGGAATCCTGGGGAATGAGATGTTCCCAAATGACCACCAAAGACCCTCAAAGCACCCCTACTCATATTCAAATAAATTCACTAAAATAATGAGCACATATGAATGTATTCAGGAAAGCTAATGAATTTGTAATAGACATGTGATGAATATGTATCAATTTATTGACTTTAACCTGGTCTGTTAGGTTGCTGCTCATGCATGCTTTGAGGAGTAATCCCCATGCATCCAGAGTTGCTAAGAAAGTAATGTCAGATTTCTAACCTATCAAATTGGTAAAGAGTTTATTTCCTGGTTTTCAGTGACAGGGGCACTGCTTATATTGGAAATCTGAATGCATGATGAAATAAAAAGATAATCTTTTCTTTTTTAAACTGGTCTCTGACACCTGGTAAAATTTTGTCAGAGTTTGCTAAATCCAGAAATCTCAAAATAATAACTGGAGGAAAGTGCAAGAAGAGAACTAGTCATTGCTAGAGAACCCTGCATTTCTTTAAACTAAGTGACTAAGACCAGATCCTGCTCAGGGCAATATTCCTTGTCTTTACAATCAAAATGCAGATGCATACAGTAAACAGACACTCTACCAAAGCTTACA
Organism: Lepidothrix coronata; assembly: GCF_001604755.1. Classification (NCBI taxonomy): domain Eukaryota; kingdom Metazoa; phylum Chordata; class Aves; order Passeriformes; family Pipridae; genus Lepidothrix; species Lepidothrix coronata. The sequence continues at coordinate 309,999 of NW_016690277.1, read as the reverse complement.
CCTATATATTACATGAACCTAAACCTCAAGATGAAGCGTGAGGTATTTCCAATACCTCAAAAATCTCAGTATAGATCTCCCTGGTGTTAAGCCCAGTGCTCACATGCCCTTACAAGTGTACTCATACAGTATTTGTAATACGACTGTATTGCTCTCAAACAGAAATGGGTAATACAGATTTGGGCATAGTGGAAGTAAAATTACACTGTATAAATTTTCTGCTAGCAGTCATTCAGGGAACTGTCTTTGCACTCAAACACAAGTCTTTAAAGTTTTTTCTTATACTCCTTAGCAGTTACAGCAAAAAGCATTAACACAGAGGAGACTCGTCCTTGATTTCTGTGTGAACTGGATCAATATGTAATATATTTTTCTGAGACTACAGTTCAAGAAATAAATAGCATTTCAAGCTGTAAATAGTGCAAGGCAAGCTGGGTGTACCAGGGAAGTGGTGAGATCCAAAACAAGAACTCCTTTGCATACATGACTGTACTGCCCCACATACAAATTCAATAACTAAAATAAAAATTTGTCTCAATTTGAAGTAAGACAAGGGAGTACTTCTGTGTTCATTGAAGTGGATCACATTAACTAATGTCAACTTTTCATGAACCTGATCTTCTGCTGGAGAAATCTAATCACTGGCTTTTGCTATTCACAAACAGGGTAGATTTTGAAGAGCAAGTATGTGCCAAACCCAGAGACCAACCTCTGGTAAGATACATGCAAAGATCAGGGTTAATCAAAACCTTTTCTCCAAGAAAATGGGAACGACACAGCCTGTGTTCATCTCAGCAGGCATCTTTCAATACTGGACTATAGCTAATACTGTGGTAAACACCTACAGAGAAAGGTAAAGTCCTGAATTCATATAGTGTGTTCTCAGAAGAGCTCAGCCAACTTTCCAGTAGGATCTAAAGTACTTGTGCAGTGGTGATTTATTGCTGACCAGGAATACTTTTTCCCAACTTGACATTTTAAAACAGATTTATTATATTAATTTCCATGCCAACCCAAAGAAAATGTCACAAACTAAACCAAACTAGAATCTTGAGAAAAATTGATTCTGGTTCCACATTTAGGCCCTTCATTCATTTATTCCAGCTGTCATTCCATTGTTTGTCTCATTTTTCATTAAAAATGGTTTTGATGAATGCACATTTTATAATGAAAAAAGTTGCAAAAAAATGCAGTGGTATTTTTATTCATATTACTTCTAAATGATGTTGAGTAAAACAGAAGGATGACGTCAGCTGAGTTCATTGTCTCCATCTGACTTAAAAGTGTTATGTTAGAGTTCTTTAACGGAAGCACATGAAAAATCAAGACAACTGATATGAGTGAATACCTTCCCTAAATGGATCACTTCATCACAGCTGTTGAACACTGACAGAATCCCACTCATTTCATTTGAACAAGCAGCTCCAAAGATTTCAATCATACATGTTGAATACAGCCATAAGGATTTACTATACACCTACAACACCACTGCTGGCAGTAGAAGTGCAATTTCCTACAGATCACACAGTTCTTCTCCCCCAAATCTATCAAGAGAAGATTCCCATAAAGGTACTTGCTAGCACTGGGTCTCATCTCCCTTCATCAAGTTATAAGTAGGACAAAATGAAGATGTATTTCCCACGTAAATTAAAATTGTTCTTATGATTGCAATATTTGTGTCCCCAAGAGAAGAAGTGTTTGAGGTGGGTGGATAAACAAATATTCTAATCACATTCTTTTGAAAGCTGCAATTTGATTTCAACATCATTATGTTTTTTTCTTTTTAATTTCTTCTCTTAGCTCAGTGGGAACTATAAAAAAACAACAATAACATGTCCTTGTAACTTACCGCTGTTCGATCTGTAATGATTTATTTCTGTGTTTATTTTCCTTGTAATAATGATTGTTTAATAATTTTTTTTTGTTACTGTTTTCACAGTGCATTTCAGGGAACAACATTCACTTGATTTCTGGCTGATGAGTGATTAACCCAAGGGGAGTCAATCTGCAAACCCTACAAGCCAACTGAGTTACATTCACTCATGCTTCTAGTCCCACTGGCTGTATTCTTACCACACTTCCAGTATGGGTTCCAGCCATGCATCTTAGAACACCAGTGGTGAGGAGGATGGTTGCAGATTAATATGTCTCTGTGTGCTGCCCCAAGACCACACTGATACAACACAGACCACAGGCTACATCTGGTTCGGACATAGTGAGCCTGGATATGGCCCCATGTCCTTCATATGAATCCACCACTGTGCCATATTCATCTGGCTGGTGAAGGACAGACAACCTGGCTTTCCAGAAGCTACAAACCTGCTATCTAAGCCTGGACTGTGGGAAAGGTGAGAGGGCTGGATGTGGGCTCAGGACGTGGCATGCAGTCTAGAAGCATCATCAGGCCAGCTGCACAGTGAAAAGGCCTTGAGGATGCTGCGAGACAACCACCTGCTCTCTGGCTTACCAAAGTAGTGTAGGTATCTTCACTGACTCCTGGGGGACTAAATGCAAAAGGATTTAGGAAAGAAAAAAGCTTTGGGAAAATTTAGGAAAAGACCTCAAAGCAGTGTCAACTTGCATCTTATTCTGGACGCTGCACTTACATGAGGGAAGTGCTTAGGGGTTAATTTGGGAATGTTAAAGTCATGAAAACAGCATCTCTGGACTTAGCTTCCTATGTAGTGTAGCTACTTAAATATATCATTGATTTTGCACGGCCATATTGTCACTTCAGTGACAGTGACATGTTAACAGAGCTTTTAGTGGCAGCAGAGACAATCTCTGCAGTTTTTTAACTAACATGACCATATTAATTTACTAGATTTATGGTCTAACCATGCAATTGCTTTTTGCTTTACAAAAAGTCATTACATTTTATCATCTACACAACTCACAAGGGTCTGATGCCTTCCTAATGTTTCCCTCTCTCAGTCAGTGACAGAAAAAACACAAAAGGACTTGAGTAGAGCTGGGTCCTGGATCTGAACTGAGAGAAGGCAGCAAAGAGAGAGAAGGAACAGCAGAACACAGTGGGACTGTGAGACACAGCAAGTTGTATTTCTCTAGTCTGATCAGAGGTGCCTGCCCGTCTGGTCAGCAACATCCACACCTGACAGCAGAGGAGAGCCCAAGGTGATTAAATCATCATGTTTTATGAATCTAAGTAGCTGGTGAGAGATGGAAAGCCCCATTAGTGCCCTGAGAGCAACACAGACACCTCTTGAGCTTCAAAGGATGTACACCTGTGATACCATCCTGCTCTAGGTCTCTCAGGAAAAGCTTCGATTTAGTCCTTAAACAGGAACTACATGTTTTCAGAACAAAACTTTAAGAGGGTTCAAGTTGCTATACAAACTGAGAGCAACATTAAGCAGAATAGTAAGATTTACAATGTTTGGAAGTGAAGAAATCCTGAAAAAATGACCAGAGGGAACATGGGAATGTCAATAATGAGCATAAGGCCAAGAACAGCAAGACCAGGACTACAGAAATGAACTAAGATAAAGGCACTCAAATCATCACAGGCAAATGCAGAGTAAGTAAGTAACAAGCAAGTAATGCTAGGGTGACTGTTCACTCTGCATATTTATATTTGTCTTCACTCTGTATTCACAGAGCTCTTTGAAATGCAAGAGTAAACTTCTGGGAGGCTTAAAGGATTTAGCCATCAAGCTAAAACAAACAAAACACTCCTGTCTGAGGAGGAGCACTAGATAATACTAGTTACAAGGAATGCTTAAACTAGTTGTTACAAAAAGAAAAAAAAAAAACCAATAAAACAACAACAAACCCCAAACATCCAACCCCAAACCTCCATCCAAATCTCCATATCTTTTTCCTTATTAATTTTGTGAATATTGCTGCCGCTCCACCTGTTCTGTGGGGCTTGGTGTCCTAAAGAGAAAAGAAAGAATTCAAAGAAAGAAACACAACAAGAACTGGGGACAAAAAATTCAAAAGGGTACTTCTGGTCATTCAAGCTGTCCCTTCCACTCCAGTCACTTTCTTTGTGCTCTTGCTCCTGGGAATTTTTAGCTGCAGCTTTGAAACACACAGGAGTGCTCAACATCAAACAACCAGACCACATGGACACATCCCAGATATTACCACATCACTATATTACAAATATTCAAAGAAGTTTATTGGCCCTCCTCACTTCACCATTATCTCGGCCCTCCATGTTTCCAAAAAAGGGCTGGTGGAAAAGATTAACAGTGCTGAAAATATTCCTCATCCAGAAAAGATATAAGAGAGCTTGAACTCAGACAATCCCTACTTGATATTTTTGCTTGTTAGGAGCTGGCAAGAATCTGAAATTTTAGATGACAAAAACAAACAAAAAAAGAGATATTTGGAAATTAATCAATACAACGAATTCTTCAGATGAGAAAGTTGAAGAAGAGGAGGGGAAATAGGTCCTAAATAAGCAGAACCAAGAGAATCATAACCTGGAGGCATGCAGAAGTCTCTCTTTTAATTCTGTGAACAGATTTTTTTCAGCACTAACCATGTACAATACTGCCCAGTCTCTACCAGACAGAAGGAATGCATCCATTTTTCAAAACTGTACTTATGAGTATGGAGAAAAAATTCATAGTGGGCAAGTCCCACATGATAGGAACTTTACATTCCGAAATATGGACAGTGTACAGCCAGATTTCATTTCCTCTGCCCACATTTTAGTTGTGTGTAGTTAGTTCTTTTGTGGGGGGAAAAAAAATAACAAAAAAAAAAAAGCCCACTTGAAACACACTAAGATTTGGAAACAGTGTCTCTGCCAAGTTTAAGGACACACACAGAATGAAAGCTGGATTCAAGCCTGTATAACAGTGGCAAAATTATTTACCAATAAATTTCCATTCCTTTCTAACACCTCACCTGAGCATGGCTTGAGCTGCTCTGTTTTCTTATCACATCTGAAGGATCCAGTTGTTAAAAGACCCTTGACATCTTTCATACATCCCTTTTTGAGGGAATGGAAGGAAAATCTATTTTTAAGACACCTAGTTATCTAGATACTCGTCACTGTCCCCAGAAGTGGCCTAATAATTCCATTTCAACACAATGCATTTTGCATGTTGGTGTTATCTGATAGTTCTTCCCATGTGTTTTAAAGACCTGTTTTCTCTGGTTACTGAAGACTGGCAAATGTCACATGAGTGACTGGGGAAAGCAAGCAGTGCACAAAGCCAAGGCAGAGTGACATTCAAACTGGTCACATACTAACTCTCTTTTAAGGCAGGCACCCAAAATGCACCCTCTTCTCAATTGTTTACTAATCTCTAGGAAGATCTGTTTCAAAACCCTAAAAGTAAAGAAATACAGTAAGTTCACATTTGCCAAAGCAGAGCATAAGAATACATGGTGTTATTTTCTCCTCCAAATGAAAACTCTGGAAATTAATGTTATAGCCCAATGGTTTTGACAACATATTTTTCATAAAATCATATGTTATTTAACAACATTTTCAGTTTAGTTAGGGTAGGTATCTGGGATCTCAAGTGAAGTCATAAAGATCCCAAATTTAAAAAAAAAAAAAGTCTGACATTGGGAATCTGAAAATGGATGTTTCAACAGCTTTACTTCACAGACAGTAAAAGGTTTGATCTCGTTCCAATGGAGAATTTCAAACCTTAGAGGCTGTTGCAAGACAGAATTTCTTGTTCCTCAGCCAGCTCTTGTTAGCATAGTCATAATAACCATCATCAGAGATTTATGTAGTCTTTTATCCCCATAGAACTTAAAGCAGTTTGCAAGTGACTGTGATCATAAAAAGCATGTATGAAACAATCACACTCATACTCCTCACTGAGCAAAAGAAGTTAGTCTGCACTGAAGCATGGCAGATGTTGAAGAAAGCACAGAATTATGGTTTAAGAATAAGTGTGAGGAAGATACAGCAACTAATTGAGCAGCAGAAGGGATTTTATAGGCAACTCCTATAACTGAATTTAGCTACAAGATGAAAGCAAACAAGCAAGAGGTCTTGACTGAGAGGATGACATGTGCATCATGTATTATCTCAAGAAAGACTCTTCCCCTAGAAGCCCAATTTCAGTCCCTAAGCTAAGTACCATGGGCCTGGTTTCACCTGACGCAGCAAAACCTCAGTCAGACAGGTCTGTGCACACAATTCACTAGTGTCTGGAGAAGTTACTACTTCACCACAAAAGGTTTCTCCAAGACCACCAAAGCAGAAGTGCAATGTCATCATAGATCATTTACATGCTACTGGATTTTTTTTAAAAAAAGTACTGTAAATACCAATCTGTGCAGCTATTTACACAAAATTTGAGGCATAGTTATCATATCTATGAAGTTAAACAGCAAGAGAAGACGATGCCAATTGACATGATTCCAGATAGGTCGGAAAGGCATTTCTCATTCACACAGCTTTAGAGGCTCCACTCTCTCACTTATGCCAATCTCATATCATTTGAGGCTTAAATTCATGAAATACTCCTGTGAGAGCATTATGCTTTAAAGATTATTGTGTCAAAGAGCAAAGCAGAGACCTCTGACAAGGAAGACATTTCCAAGAACTTGGTGAGACAAGCTTCAGCAGAATGCACAGCTGATGAAGCAGAGCTTCTGCAGAGAGAAAAACAACTACCTCTGTTAAAAGCAATGACAAGAAACTTGTGAAGTGCTGCGAAGGAGAAATACAGTACTTACCAAAGTGGCAAAGTGCTGCAAAGAAGATCGACAGGAACTTTGCCGTTGTCGTGGTTGTAGGATATCACTATCACTGCAGTGAATGTTTGTGCACTGAAGGCAAAAGGGACAAAAATAATAGTGTAAAATATGGCAGGTTTGGTGAATGAGATGCTGTATCTTCTGAATATGTCTGAATTTATCAGAAATAATTAATTTTTTTTTTAATTTTAGAAAAATTACTGACAACTAGAAACCTCTCACATCAGGTTTAGTTGCAATTATGGAGTCACATGCAAGCTAACAAATAAAATCTACTAAAAAAGCTAACATTTACATTTTAGCCTTTTTTTGTTACTATACCACAATAAAGGGCACAAACTAGTTAGATTTGGTCATCTCCCCAGTGTCCTCAACCGAAGGGTAATTTTTAAGAGATTTAAAATCTTCTCAAATAGTGGAATAAGCTGGGGTCATTACAGAGACAAAAAGCCACTCCTGCTCCCTAACTGATGCTGTCAGGTGTACCTTGGCAGGAACTGAGGCCTGAACCCATAATGTGGGGTTGTTCTGCTGCATCCCCTGCCACACACAGTCTGGATACAAAGGTCAGTCAGTCTGTCATGGTGTCATCACAGCCTACTTTGCTCATACCTACCCAGCAAAGTGTCCTTGGACTCACTCTAAACCCCACACTAGAAGGCTTCACACATCTGAAATGGAGAAAAAAAGAAACAGTTTAAGCAAAGCTGAGTACTGGTAGCACTGGTAATCTCTGAACTCAGCCAGGTTCCAGAGAAGGGTTCCCAGGCGAGAAGGGAACACAGAATACAGCAAATGGGCTTAAAATTTCTTGATGCAACTCAATGGAAAGAAGACCCTGAGCAACATAAAAAATGCTGGGTGTTTTTCAACTACAGGTCTCTCAGAGAAAGGAGCACAAACGTGTCTCTGTTCATAAAAAGACGCTGTATCCTCCTGCACTGTGTTCTCATTGGAGGTTGGGAAGTTCCCAACAGCAATAGTGGAGGATGGCCAGTGTTTCTCACTAGGCTCTTAAGAAGTCTTTGCTAGTGAAATCCTCAAGGAAAAAAGAATAAGGCTGCTTTTGGGTAGACAGAGAAATCAAGTTCTGAATGGATACTTCAGGGGTGCACAACCAGGCCTCCTTGTCTGCAGTGAAGTTGTGTTCATCATATACCCTGTAACCTACACCAAACTCTTTCCATACATCGTAGCAAAGAGGGCTTTGTATCACTAAGGAGCTGAAGAATGCTGGACTCATAAGCCAGCTTCTTGGTGATGGAGCTGGACTTAATGTTGCCAGATTTAAGGCTGGACTTAATGCTGCCAATAATTTTCTCTTACTTTGTCTTCTAACAGTATCTTGTGTGCTCACACCTGAGAAAAGGTCTCTCCTATTTGTCTTTTCTGTAACTCCTGTGGCATTGCTTTCACACACATTTGTCCACAAAAACAGTGGGATTTCTCTGTCAGACAAGAAATTGTCTCCAGCTGGCCCCACAGGTCAGCTGAAAACCCTGGTCCCTTAGCCTTCCATGGACACACAGTAATACAAGTAAGCACCCAGAATTCAATGGCACATGGAATTGAGGCTTCACAGTTTTAGCGTTTCGAATTCTAAACCTGACAAAGCTAAGACAGCACTTTAAAAGGACTGACCCCTGGAGAGTTTGTTCAAGTTCCTTTAATTCTTCAGCTTATATGAATGAATTTCTACTGTATATTTCGCCCACAGAAAAACCTGTAATCCAGGCACTGTTAAAGCTCTGTCCAAAGCACTTCTAAAGATGATTTGTCTTTTTTTTTTTTTTGACTAACAAGTATTATATAAAGCTATATAGCAAATCTTGAGAACAGAAGAAACTTACCCTTTTGTATCAGGAATGGGCATCAAAACAAGCCCAATTCCTCTCCCTCACCTACAGACAACTTGAACCCAATTTCAAACCCTTTCTGATTCAGGAGGAAACCTGAGCTTCAAGAGCAGAAAGAAAATAAAAAAAGAACACCACTATTAAAGAAAGTCCTGTCATTTATAGTGACTTCAGAGGGAACCTGTCTTGTGATTAAACTTCTGTTTTAAGTACATGAAAGAGGAAAGCACTACCAAACTCCAGACACTCCTACAGGGGTTTGGAAGAGATTAGAGTCCTCAAATGACACTGTGAAGCTAAAGGGTGGAAGCGGAGGAAGAAAAATGGATGTACAAATAAACGTACAGTTACCAGGGTGGCACAGAACTTTTAGAAGATGATGGCAGTTCTGAATTGCTTGGCTGAAAAATAAAAGAGACATAAGAAAAATGGCATAAAGTTAAGCAACAAGCAGCAGGAGAAGGTGGGAGATATCCAAGTTACAGATTCTGTGCTTGCTATGTTACCCTCGCCAGCCAAAGCCAGTACTGGTAAAAAATTCCAGGCACCCAAGGGATGTCTCAGAATCTTTTAACATGGGAGTAGGGACTGGATATCCACCAGTATTTGCTCCTCAATGTGAGCAGTGGGGTATTTTGGGTTTCTCCACTGTTACCCCGTTTTTTCTTTGCCTTTGAAACAGGAACAAATTTCTGGAGGTCAGTGAACAGTTTCACATATTCAGGGACACAGACCTTCACCCTTAGTAGTCTCAGTTACACATGCAGCCCTGGGTCACACAGGGCTGGCTGGGCTGGCTCCAGCACTCTGCCTCCTGTGTGGCACACACACACTCCCAGCCCCTCCTGATGCACCCCAGGTCCCTCAGGTGTGAGCCATTCTGGCAACCCAACTAAGGCAATTGGCCTTGAGGCAAAAATGGGACATGAAGGCCTTCACCCGCCATTCATACACAGATTGCTACAGTGATATTTCTGACTTTACAGTTATTTATTTACAGATTAGTTTTTCCAGTTTTACCACTTAATGTGGGGTGAGGATGACTGCGGCTTTGGCTTTGAATTCATTAGAGATTTTGCTCTCCTACAAAAAAAAAACCCCAAAAACCAACCCATAACCCTAATCCTCCCCTCAGAAATACCCAAAATAGGGAGTAAAAAGTAGTAACACCACTGCCTTCAGACTTTTTTTACATAGGTTGTATGGTGCAGCATTAAACTTTATTTGGACAAGATTCCTATCCTTTCAACAATAAAGAACTATGCAGTAGACACTAAGTGCTCTTCCCTGTGGAAATGTTAACACCCAGTAACACCCAGACAGTTTCACCCTGATCATTTGGTTTTCTTTCTGCTTTCCAATGTACCAGCACATTGTGAATGGCACACAGCAACCTGCCTTCTTGTCAGCAGCTGAATGAATTATAATCATAACCCTCAACAAATAAAGCAGCCTAACTTCAGTTGCATAAACACAAACTTGCAGTGAAGTAATTTACTTGCACATTACACAAGATTAAACAACAAACAGAATACATGGAAACTACAATGATCCTTTAAAAGCTTAAAGAGGATTTGGGCTGAGTTGGAAGCAACAGTGATTCTCATGTGAAAATCTTATTTATTTTGAAAAAGTGCCCTTATTTTGACTTCCTATAACCCAAGAACTTCTCCTTACGATTTTTTTAAAACTAGAAACAATTAAGTGATAATCTTTTACAATGGTGTGGAAGATTTAGATGACTGTTCTATATCTGCACACTCTTTGGCTGGATAAATAGTTTTCCATCTCTGCATGATTTCTTTTTTTTTCTTGCTTATAAAAAGACCTCTCCCCAGTTGAAACAGAGCAGATGTAATAAGTCTCCTGCAAAGCTACATATTTCAAGATTTTTTTTTGAAGTTGCATATTTTGATAAAATTATATCAGAATTATGAACCTATTATCAGACTGATTTTTCCCCCTAGAGCTAAAAGTCAGGTATCACTGAAGAAAGTACATGTATATGCAAGTCTTATTCATCATTTTTCCACGGTAACTAGATTTAGAACAGATGAAAGTCTTAATCCTAAAATGAGGCAATTAGGAGAGTCTAGGTGATTCATAGCTGATCTTTAGTTTGAAGGTTTGGGTGAGTCATTACTTTTTTAAAATTCCCTGATTACTGAGCTTCTCAAGGTACAGATCAGCATTCTGGATTATTTATCAATAACAGCAGAAGCACAAGAGAAAAATCACCCACTTTTTTCTGAGCTAAAGTAAAAAATAAAGTTCCTGCCAAAACCACCCCCAAGTCAATGCAGAATGGCTAGTGGTTCTTTAAAACATTATTGGATGTAATTTGAGTTCAGATGAAAGCAGGAGAGGAAAAATAATCAAAATATTAAATAGCAAGCACTTTTCTTTACAAACTTATTCCATCTTGTGTATGTATATGGTTTTTTCTCTATCAGTCTTTTATTACTGTCCTGTTCCTCACATTGCCTGGTTGGAATTACATGCAAAAGGCTTTGAAGCAAACACTGCATATGAGCCAAAATTATTAAACCTTCTGTATTCTTGCTACTTATACTATATATGAGTATCATTTGTCTGCTAAAAGGAGTAAAAACATTTTTCTTTGCACACAATAAGTTCTTTATAAGACATAACATCTCAGTGATTCAGAGACAGGGCCTGGGTTGTCCAAACAATGACAAACCCTAAATGTCACGTCACTGCTACATTTTAGCTGATATAGGCTGTAGCACTGTGTGTCAGATCTGCAGCTTATTCATATGAATCCCACCGAGCCAAACGAATTTATAAGCTGACAATTTTGGTCTGTGTTATTTTTTCCTTCACATTAATACTACAGTATGGAAACATGACATGCTTAACTTCCAGAGTAGTAGTAGTACTGAATTATATCCTTTTGTGATTAAAATTGCATAGCAAGGGACTGGCCTTTCATTGCAACATTAACCACAATACCACACAATGGGGGTGTGAAATGCTTACAGACAGTGCTTGCTGGTGCTTTAACCTAACGTGGCACTGAGGAGACTCTTTGACCACCTCGTGTTAATAAATAAGTTAGCCAAAAAATGCTAAAGAAAAATGCATACCTGGCCTAGCCAAAGCAAGCAAAAGGAGTGTCGTGGTCTAAGCAGTCATGAGAAATCTATGTACTACACGTGGAAAAGGTCTGCCCTCTGGCTACCTTACGGGAAGACAGATTCCCACCGAGTGCCTCAGTCAGAAGCCTGGCTGTCCTTAGTCAATGGGGAGAGAGGCAGCTGTGCAGGGTGATGCAGACTGAGTCACACTCAGGAGCCACTTGCTCTCTCCATTAACTACATCTGGGACCTAGGAATCTCTGCTCCAAACTTCAGCACCTCCTTTAAGCCAACTGAAGGAGTTCTTCTTCCCCATGTGCAGACACTGAAATGAACTTATTCAGAGCCAGCTCAGAGGCAGCTTCACTGAAGCTCTGCTGGTGCAAAGCTCTGTCCTGGCTGATTCACTCTGCATTATGCAGATCCCCAAGACACCCTAGAAACCAAAACACAAGATTTTTGACCCTTTCAACAATTTTGCCCTGGAACCATGTACATAGAAATACTCAACCCTGTGCAGAGCAGTGTAGACAAACAGAACCATTATCAGACACCTGCTAGCACAGATCCCTCACCCCCAGTACAAGGTAGGGGTGCAGAGCACTGTGCAGCAAAGTACCCACAGCAGGGGGTGCAGGACTGAGACCCTCACCTTCCTGCCCAAAGAAAATTGTAGATGTGGTTCCAGAGGGTACAGATACTCTTATTAACCACAATAAGACCCCTCTAAATATATTAAAGCATCTCCTGTGCTTAGAGAAAGTGGCTTTGAAATTCTAAGCTGGCTGCTGGATGTACTCCAGGGAGTACTGTCACACAAATTTGCAGCAGCTGATTCTCAGCACGGTTTTCTGTCAGGGGAGATTGATCAGGTTAAACACAGTCAGGATGCAAGATCCCACACAGCAATGTGGAAAGGAGCACTTGTGACCTGACAGGTGTCTTTCTGAAGGACATCTGATGGTATCTAGAAGTGTTCTCTGCATAAACACATTAGGATAATGGAGATGGGACACTGGGGAGGGGAAGAGAAAGCTGCAGCTTGTTCTCAAGTCTTTGTAAATCACAACTTCATACAGAGAAAATAACTGAATGGATTATAACATGCCAATATTTCGTTATAAGTGATCAGACCAGCATAATATCAGAGCTCTGCTGCAAAGACACAGTCCTATCTCTCTGAAATGCCTGTGCCTTCTCTTCCCCCACTTCTCACTTCCTTCTGATGCTCTTTCCAATGCATGAAACAACCCAGAGAGGCATCCACAGACAGCCTGCTTGCTACACCAACTGCTTATCTCAAAGCCTGACTATTTTCTGCACAGAATGATACCAGAGCCCTACAGAAATCTCTGTGGCAGCTGTGGAACAGAATATCTAAAGGTTTCAGAACAGGGAGGTGAATTGAGGTTGTACAGACCTAGTTATAAGAAATAAGAGTATTCAGAAATTGAGAGCTGAGAGTACTTAAGAATTAAGTGCCAATATATAATAATAAAATTATTGCCTTTCATGCTACTTCCTACTTGCAAACTCACCACATTTTCAAAGAAGAGAAATAGAAAAAAATAATGGAAAAAATCACAGAATATTCAAAGTTGGAAGGGACTCACAAGGATCATCAAGTCCAACTCTTCAGTGAATGGCCCATATGGGGATCAAAACCACAACCTTCGTGTTACTAACACCATGCTCTGACCAACTGATACAACATTAGTCCATTTTATTGTGGGGAAACTGAGAAACAAAGCAATAAAAAGATTCATCCATAATAATCCAAAGGACCTATGACAGAAGTGGGCATCATCCTGAATCCAACTTGGCCCTTTGGACATGAAGTCTAGACCAGGCACCCCAGTAATGCTCCAAGTCTCTGGGTGTTGGTGCTCAGCCAGTGAATCACAACTCCAGGCCAGTGCAGGACCCCACAGCAGCCACCCCACAGTGTTCTCAGTGCCAACACAGAAGCATGAATGCATTTCCTCAGGAGCTGCAGGGCAACCATGTGGTGAAATCTCCAACACAACACACCTCAAGTAAGCAAATATTGTCAATAATATCCATTTAAAAGAAAGCAACAAAAACCTTATACAGGGAGATAAAAAAGTGACATTTTCCCCCACATGTTGCCAGCCAAGTGCTGCTGCTCACCCAGGTAAAAATATTACTCTTGTCTAAATGGTGGTAGAAATATACCTTATTATTAACAGTTGCTGAGAGGCAGCTGTGTAAACTTTCTACTGACTACTGATGGTGAGTTGAGCAATAATTTGATTTACAACATTCAAATTCCCTTTTGGTTGTTCCCTCCATTATATATACACATCAGAGAACACCACAGAAAAATTCTGGCCCGTCTTCAATTTAAACTATTAATGTAATACTTTGACTCATACATCTCTCACACTATAAATGTTTTGCTAATATGATACAGTGTTCAAGATGAGGATAAATTGCGGCTGTAAGAAGAATTTTCTTTCCACTTCCAGAACCACCCTTTGAGTACCCAGATAGAATACTAACCTATGACACAAAGAAAGCCTAGTAAAAACTAATTTAATAAATGCAAATCTATTAATAAAAGCAGGCAAAATGTGGAATGAGGATGTTCACCTTCTCCTTAGTTTTTTCATTGTGCTGGGACTGAACAGAGGATTAAGGCTATGATTACTTTTCTGCTGCTCTGTATAGCAGTTCATTTCACACGTGGAACATTGGGACTTTGCACACCCATGGAATACTAATCATCAACTTATAATAGTGATTTAAATACAAAATTGAAGGGGTAGCAAACCACTGAAAGCTCAAGCTACTATTTAAAGCTCAATCTGAGTCCATTCTGAGCTGAATAAGAAAAGACACTGGTTCTGGGACCAATTCAGGATAGCTGGGCCCAAAATGGTGCTGGAAGCAGGAGCTGGCTTGCTAACAAATATTTTTTTCCACAGAAAGAATAAATTGTAGAAAATTTTCCAAAACTTCTTCCTGCATTGCTAGAATAGCTGGATTGCTTTAAAACATTTCTACTATTAAAAAACTTTCATTAATTTCAGAAAACAAGACATTTTCTAAAGTATTTAACAACCATATATATATATGAAAGAGGGAAAAATATTCCTCCCTACTTAGCTACTTACTATCCAATCATAAGCTTTATTTTCCTCCCATGAGCAGTATAATTTTTCTACAAGAAAGGAAAATACTGATGTCTGGTCACAACTTGGGATTTTGATAGCAACAGAAGTCACCATTAAATCATCTGAAAGCACTTCAACTGACCCAGATTCAACATATTCATTAAGGATTTATATAAAACCACCTGCACCCAAAACTTGAGCCAAAGGTTCCATTAAACTGGATAAAACCAAAATGTAAGCTTGATGTAAGTTACTGCAGAAAAGCAAGTTGAATGATCACTTATGAACAATGGATGTGGCTCCTTTTGGACCAAAGGTAACCACCCTGAGCTAGGAATACCTGCAGTATTTGCAGCCTACAGAAAATATGAAGAACCTGGTTTGGATTACAATGTAGGCATCTTGGACTAATTTTAAGAATATCTATATTCACACAAAATTATTACTACATCAATTTATTAAAAAATATTCATATATATAATTTTGCCAATGCAGTGTGCTGGTTTTTTAAGAAATCTGCAATGTTTTTAGCTCTTTGGGAAAAATCAGCAGTACGCTTCTAGCTGTGTTATGCTTCAAGCCATTATAGGCCAGCAAAGCATGTTCTGCAAATTCTCCAGCCAACAGTGGCTATGCTGAATCAGTATCTTCCAGACTAACCAAGTCTTTATCAGAGAGCCTTAGTCCTGTAACAAGTTGATCTTAACTGCATCAGAAGAGAGATGAGAACTTTTCACCCCACAAATCAGCTCAAATTGTGTTTTCAACCAGAGACGGAAAAGGAGCCTTTCCTCTAAGTAGGACAAAAGTAAACTTAATCCTATCCCTGGAAATTTTTCTAGTAATATTGGGTTCCTTCTGTTCCTTAAAAGGCAAAAGAACTTCATCTGTGTTTAAAGAGTGCAGAGTACAGAATTTTGGAACAGTCTCTTGAGGCAGGTGCACTTTCAGACACACTAAATACCTACAGATGTAGCCAAAGAGAAGCCCCATCTTTTTGTGATCCCATGTTCTTCTGTCACTCCCATGGCTTTATACAGCTGTGTGCTTCTCCTTTAGGTAGGGTGTTTACCAGTAGGTCTTATTGTCACCACGGCTTGTAGCATGTTGTCTTCCTAACCAAGGTCTAAAGAAGACACCCAACATTCAGCTTGGTGACCTTTTGAGCTCAGAGCTTAAAGCTGAGTCAGCTTCTTTGATGGACTCCAAGCTACAAATGCTGAGTCTCTTAGGAAATCTGAGTACTGGTTTTGGTGCTGAAAGTAAGTTCTTTAAATTATATTCTATTGGACTTCTACATAGGCAAAAAGTCAGTTTTAGCTCTCTCAGAATACAATCTTCTAAGTAGATGAGTCTCCAGTTAGAGAAAGATAGAAATCATTCATTCTGAATCTAAACGTGCTTATACTTTGGGTGACTGATTGGAAATTAATGCCTCAGATTTATTTCTAATTAAATTAGGCTGACTAAATTCCACAGTTTACTGTGTCTATTCTTTCCAGATCTACATACAGTGACCAAACAGCTACTTAAAAATTGCCAAGTAGCTGTGCTGTATTTATGATTGGCTACTACTGCTCAGAACCATAAAAGGTATACACACTTTTTTTCCCTTTTTCCACTTTTCTCTCTCTCTTTTTTTTTTCTTTTTTTTCTTCTTTTTGGCACATGTCAGATAAAAAGATTTTATCTTGCTGTTGCTATTACTCATTTTTCGGATGCATCCCTGACCCCGTCACAATTAACTAGGTTGTTCTTCTGCCTCCACAGAGCATAAACAATAGGGTAGGCCCAACAGGAGGCATACAGAGGAATAAAAGAACATCAAGCAACAAACTATTCTAAGTGTGTGAAGGGGTAAGGTCTCACCTGTTGCAAAAGTCTTGTCTCAAGGAATGGCTGGTTGCAGAGGGGATGAAATCTTGCACCTCTAGAAGTTGCTCTCAGCAGACTTGCAACCAGCCATTGAAACTTGCACTGCACTTGCACCTTGCACTTGCAACTGCACTGCCATTGAAACACAATTTCTGCATAGTCACAGACCAACTCACCCCAGTTCCAGTCTGTCTGCAATTCCATACTCCTCGGACACAGACCATGCCTCTTGCAGGGGCATCTCCACTGCAGATGCAACTTGAGGATCTCTTTTCACAGGACGGCACAACTATCAAGTTGCATTGTCTCCTCTGTCTGCAATAAGAATGACAGAAGCAAAAGTTGGTCTCTGAATTGCAGCTTAAGTTCTAAGTGTTTCCCTCCTCAATTTTATTAAGAGAGAATCTTCACAGATGAGGTTGTGTGCAGAGTTCATCTGTCAACTTCATCTGCTCAAGAAGAGATGCCAAAGCTCAATAAATCACCCTTAACTTGCTACCTCACCTTAAGGCAAAAGGATTATCTGTGGCTTAGCTGAGTTCAAGGTAGGCAGCTGGCATGGACAGGAAAAGATCCTGTGCAAATCCTGTAGACCAGTAGAAAGGAAGGGACTACACTAATTACACATGCAATCAAACAATATAACTACACTTATTTTAAGGGAATTACTAATTTGTGAAATAAGGATGTGCATGATAAGTGTACAATTGCCTTCCCACAATAAGTCAGAGTTAATGGCTTAATTTCACACCTACTGTGTCATAGAGGACAAGGGAGAAGGGCTGTTGTATTTAGTGCTACTCAAACACACACTGATTTATGACCGTACTTTTTCCAACAGCTTGAGCTGTGTTTTGGTCCAGGACAGATAGCCAGGAGAAACACAAAGTCAAAATCTACCAAAGCTGAATATAAACTCATGTTCACAAGTGTCTGACCAAATTTATGATTTTCATTAATACGCGCGTAGATTTAAGTCTGTTTTACAAGGAAATTGCAAAGCAAATACTGAATTGTTTAAACTATTTTTATTTTCCATGACCTCTGATATTGCTCCACTGCAAAATAAGGTCTCAAAATTCACCATTTCGTCACATAGGAATCTGAAAGAATTTTACCTCCTTTCCAGGTCCTATATTTAAGTGTCTATACACTGCATAATCTTTCCAAAGATAGACATGCTCATTATAAATACCTTTAGCAATGATATTTAAATCTGTTTATTTTTTTATTATACAGAGAAAGCAGTAAAGTAAAATTGCTTATAAGTACAGCTAGAGAGAATAAATCCTATTCTGGAGGGATTTTGCAATGTGTTGAATCTTGGTTTCACTCTGACTGGAAATTCTCCAAAGGAATGTTTTTCCATAGGAAAATGCTGATTCATCAAAACCAAAGCATTTAGCAGTAGAAAAGGCCAACTACAGTGGAAACCTATCTTCTACTGGAAATATGCCCAGGCTTCTGCCAGCTTGCCCGAGCCTCTGTGCTGCCCAGATGGGAAACCAAAGCATCCTGAAACTAAAAATAAGAGGTTTGACAAGGAGATAAGATCATGGAAGTCTCATCAGCTCCTGTTTCCAATGTCCTACATTTCCAAGGTTTCTCATTTGAACACAATTCACCTGGGGAGGTTGCTGGGCTGGTAGAGAAGGATCCAGTGAACTGAGAGGGTAATACTTATGATCTCCAGGGCCAGGAGATCCCACCGCTCCCTGCCTGCTCTCTCCCCATTCGCCAGTCAGGATGACAGAGGAGCTTTGATGTATGAGAATACTATAAAACTCACAAAGCTCATATGGAGTACAAAACTTATTACCACTGCTTTTCAAAAAAAAAATTCTCTAAACCTTCTTTTGCCCCCAAACCCAATATCAGCTCTGTAATACTCACATGAAAATATGTTTTGTATGATACTCCTATTTGGACAGTCAGACCCATTCCCTTTACCATTAAATGTTTAAAAGGGCCACAGAGTGATCTTCTCCCCAAACTCACATTTTTTTTCAAGTGAGGAAATTTTATTATATATTAAATTAATGAAATTAATTTAAAGGATTGTTCAAATATACTGAAGTATAAACATAGATCAAACTACCACAAAAATCCCCAAAATCATATGTCTGGGAGCTGCAGGTGCTAGGACATCCTGAAATGGGCCTCGAACTTGCCACCCACATACCCAGAAGTATGTTAATCCACCTCACTGCTCCTGGGAGTGTCGGTGCCCTCACTTGCATAGATAGGAGCAAGAACAAGACTTGGCTCAAAGTCCCCACTTGAAGTCTGCAGTCTGGGTAACAGCAAAGTGTGGGATGAAACTCGTAGGGAAGTTCATGACAAGACATCTCTCAAAATCTAGCTGACCCTATTAATGCAGATACAGACCCATGGCAAAGGGCTTGCACTGAAGGACGACCACACCTTGCTAGTGAGCACGGAGGCAGTGCCCATGCTATGGGCTGTCAGGCAGTGCCCAGGTGAGAGCACACACACCTGCTCAGCAGACTGTCAGAAACAACCTGCTTTTTACCTCATCAGGTCTTCTGATGCCTAAGTGCTTCTCAGGGCACCGGGCCACCATGGGCTGCTCTGTGGTCATTGCTCCCTGCTCCGCAGGGAAGGACCGAATATTTCTCAGCATGCCAAGAAATCCAGCTCTATCTTCTAACTTTATTTAATTTGGACAATTCTATTCAGAGCTGGAGCCAGCAACAACAGGGGACTAAGGAGCGCCAAGTGGCTGATGCTCAATCTAAACAAGCCAGAGAATGCAAACTCCTTCAGGAGTAGGATTGCTATAACGGGCATAAGTGTTCTCAAATCAGTGGTGACTTTAGATGTTTCTGTAAGACAGGCATTCAGTGCAGCTTTTGGAAAGTGGAGTTGACTGCTTGCTAAGCAAGTCCTCTTGCAGGGAGCATGTAACTGGTGCCCCAGAGTTCAATCCAGCTGCCCATTAGCCTTGGTGAGACAGGAGAAGTTTAAACTTTCAAAACAAAGCTTAAATTGAAATACCAACTAAGGACGGCATGCTATTGACTTAAATCACTGACATTTACTACAAAAATAGCTGTTTCTGGCTTTGTTTTGCAATTAGATCATGTTTTATCATCTAAATGCACTAAGATATGTAATAATAGGAATTACTGCAATGGAATTTTATATCATTAATAATTCACTAGCCTGCCTTTGGGAGAGCATCCCACAAATATGCAACTCAGCATGCAGATGGAATGTCAACTAGAAAATATTACTAAGTCCATTATATATCTGAAAATTACCATATGGAGTATCAAACAACTAGTTGCTTGCCCTAGCAACAGGACCTACAACTTCTAATATGGCAAACAAAATACAGTGGCTTACTTGACATTTCCTCCTTTTCTTTTGTATCTCCTTCCTGAGGCAGGCTTTCAGGCTTGCCCCTTTCCAGTATTCTGGATCCTCGCCTTTCCTCCCAGACTTCAAAGACATTTGCTTATGGCTGTCTCAGATGGGCTAGAGCAAAATATTTTGGAGCTTTTAAGACACTGTGAAACTTCAGACCCACAGGGTGACCATTACATGAAGAATCACAGTCTGACTATAACAAAGAAAAGTACCACTGCAGCGTCATGAATCCCTTCAAACCAAATTAGACTCCCCTGTGGCCACAACGGATTCCTCTAGAAGACCCTCCTCCTCTCCATCTTCACCATGCAGTCTAAAGAATGAAGAAACCCCTGTATTTGCTCAGCTATAGTTATTCTTCGTCAAACTTATAGAGGAAAGGAACATTTCAAAGCTTCAGGGAATCTTAACAGTATCTTGTGCAGCCAGAACCATATAGTGAAAACTACAGATCACCATTTTCAGAAAACTATAGGACCTTTTATGAGAGTTACTTGCCACTGAACTCCACTAAGAACACTGCTGAGCACAAAATTCTGGGAGATGAAAGGGACAAGAATCTAATAAAATCATTATGTAGGATTTCCACTGCTCTCTTCTAAATTGGTCTTATATCAGAAAGTTTGACCTTTGGAGGATTGTTTCTTGGAACAACTTGTTCTGGAGCACACAGGGGAGAGGATGTTCTGACCCTTGTCCTGAAAACACATGAGCCTGGCTTGGCACAGCTCAAGAAACAGTTCTAATGGAGCTGCTAGTGAGAGTTACCACCATAGAACCAAATGCAATGTCCTTGAGGAAGAAATAGCGGGAGGGGGGGAATACATAAAAGGGATTTTCAATCTAGTAAAGTTACACTAACATCTAGAAAGAGGAATTTTTTCAAAACTTGATTTTGTTAAACACACTCTGAAATGTAAATATACAAATTGAGGTATTTAGCAAAGATATTGCTTTTGATTTGTTTAAATCAAAAATGCATCCTTAGAAAAGAGAAATCCAACCCCAGCCACTCAGTAACCTTGAGTAAACCAGGAACAAGAAATAAATTGACTGAAATTAGGGCCAAAGTGTTCCACATGACTTACAGGCAGCGATCAGAAGGACGTGACTATGATAAAAATAAATAATGAAATGAAGCTCCCTCTTTTCCCATAAAGTCACAAGTGCCAATACCTCCTTTGGTTGTTCAGCTATGTTGTCCAGGGTGTGGGAGAGTGGAGCTTGGTTTTACCAGTTATAGAGTGACACAGAAAAGAATGGTCTAGCAGGTACTTTAGTCACACATGAAATTAAAAATAACATAAAAATGAGATGGTTGTCAATAAGTTTATGAACCTCTCAGGTATACAATCTGAAAATACACAGTCTAGTGCATAAGAAATAGTTTATTTTCTAGAGCAATGAAATTTTGTGCAAATTAAAACTATATTATAGTTATTTACTAGAGGGTTCATAGTGTCTTCCTTTGGAAATACTCAGATGGCCCTACCATTTGAGACAGGGAGCTAATTAGGTGTGACTATAGCTACCTATGCATAGATGTGCCCCTAGCATGAGTTTTTACATGAACAGCAGAAGGCCAAAAAGCCACACTATCTTGCAAATTTATGCAGGATGTTATGGGACACAGTGCCAGATTTCTCAAGGCTCCAAGTATCTCCTTCTGTGGAGTACAAGATACACTGATGTCTTGAGATGCCTTCATAATCGCATTCCTCTAGAATCTTTTTCTACAGCTTCTTTCCTTCTTTAAATGAACATTTAAAGGTTCATTTGCTTGTGTCCAGAGGTTGCTCTAATAGCACACAGCTGTATAACCTTGAAACCACGTTCCATTAAAACAGGGAAGGTGTGAGAAGCAAAGTTGTGCTGTCCCATCTGTCTGTTCCACTCGGTCACCTTCTGCTCTTTGGATTGGGAGATGCATCTGGTTCTTCTCTGAAGTACATGACAGGTTTACTGCACCTGGTTGAACTTTGACTTTGCCTTGACTTCTTCTCTTCACTTTGGACCTGTCTTGTCACCAAACTTGTCTGGTGATCACTGAACTCTTCTCTGGACCTGGCTATTCTCACTGGACCTGCTGTGCCCTCGTTCAGGTGCTGTTGGATCCTTGCCAGAGAAGCTGCTGTGTCCTTGCCACACCATCACCCCCAGCTCCCTCACACACGTGACATTTCACCATGGGCATTCCAAGCACCTCCTGAGCAGTACCTGTGTACCAACTCATGTGAACAGACCAGCACTGAGCATCTGTTAGATCAATATTTTAAATTAACTGCTAAAAGTGTCAATGCAGCGGTTGCTTCATCTTGGGAAAACTAGGGAGAGCTGAACTGATGTTCATGTTGTGATGGAAAGTTCTTTGGCTGACTTTGTGGGGGGTGGTTTCCATCCCTTTGTGGAGCCATGGTTTATTTTGTTTCTTGTTTTGTTTCTTGATAGCTTGCCAGCATCCTCTGGGATAGATTATTCCTCAGCATTTTCTGAATCTCTGTCAGTGCAGTCCAATGCCTCCTCCTCCCAGCTCTCATACATCCAATGACTCAGCCCTGGCTCTCACTTTCCCTTTGTTGAACTTTGTGACAATTTTTTCAGCTTCATTGCTGTGTGGCCAGAAGAAGTATGTATACACTGTGCCAAAAAAGAATTTCAAACAACGGAAAGAAAAAGCAAGACAACTATTTGTTTGCTTTGTATTAGAATATTTCTGCATTTTATATCTCAAATCTATGTGCATAGGGACACTTACATTTATCTATGTAGGACTAGTGTGACACATAAGATGCTCAACAGTTGCTAACCCTGCAGAACATTTTACCTGGGAAAAGTTTGGGATAATGTTTTTTTGTTTCACATTATCATCAGAGGGCACTAACAAGACACATCTGAGACTTTAAAAAGTTCAGTGATGGAATGAGCTGCAGAGATGGACTTGTGGACATAAAAGGTTGGTTAAGACACAGTCTCTTTGAATTACAGGCCTAGAATGGGTTGCAAGCAAAATAACCCATTATTGTTACTAAATGCAAGGATGACTGAATTAATGACTACAACTTCATAGGGAAATACCACAAGGAGCCAGTGATGTCCCCAGTAAAAAGAAGAGGATAGGATAGCTAGAGAAATTGGGAGCCACTCTAAGGTAATTTTCAATTTGACTTTGAGTGGACGGAAGTGGATAACAAAGTTCTTGTTCAGATAAGCTTGATGCTTTTTTCACAATTCAATTCCAATTAAAAACATACAAGGAAGGAAAACTCTTAATGAACATGGCACTGTGAGAGTCAGGGAAAGCAAACAGGTACTGAATAAAAGAAATCTTTAATCCCTGTCACTACACATTCCCCAAAGAACATTCACATTTTAAAAAAGTCTGTATTGCACTCTGTCACTGCATACTTACTGAAAGCTTGATGCACCAGTGTTTCCTAATTCATGGAACAATTAACTCCTCTGTGAAATGGGCCTGAAGCACAATTAAATCCCAAACTGAAATCTTGTCTCTGGCTTACCACAGTAGCCTAAACTTTTTCCAAGTTTCAAAAGTTAGGGAGAAACTCATCAATTAAGTAGAAGAATCCAACAAGCCATGCACACATTTTCCTCCTTTTTCTCAGATTAGTTTTGTTACTGTTGTGTTCTGCTACAATATTTTACTGCAGTTGCTGAAGAGCAATAACTTATATTGATCTCTCAGTCTAAGCTCTGTCTCTTGATTCTGTGTGAACTCTCAAACACACAGATCAAGCCTTTGCCTTGGCATAAGAGCTGGAGGGTTTTTTGTTTATTTAAGAATTGTTTGTACCGTTGCTGCTGGCCAAGGGATGCACAAGGCCCCCACCTCTGCTGGATTCTTTTCAACTTAGTTCTCCTGTAAAACTTCACCAGTGTTCAGATTCCTAATTCAATGAAGATTTGTTGTAAACAACTCCTCCTATCACCATCTTTTCTAGGTCACAGTCAGGCTTTCACAGACATCTTCCCCGAGAGGGATGTGTTGTTGCCATGGCCTTTCCTTAGGATATCACTTATATAAGAGCTCTGTGGTGACGCAAACCTCGCACATTCCTGGCCACAGCAGGACAGTGTGTGAAATCTGCACCCTCCAGGAAATAATGGTTCCAGTTATGATAATGCTCCACTTGGGATCTCAGTCTGGAGATGGGTCTGAGCTAAAACAGTGGTCAGATGCACGTGTTCTCTGAAGATTATGCTTCTTTGTATGTACATAAAGAATTACCAGGGTTGCTGCAACATTGGAATTTTTTTTCTACCTCCATAACTATCTGCTCCCATCTTGACAGAATCCATTTCTGTGCTGTGGTTTAGGCTGCTCAGCCTTGAAAACAAGAACTTTTCCATTAGTTCAAATCTGTCCTTCAGGTTGGCTGTGGGGAAGGGCTGTAACTGTGGAGGCACAGGAGTCTCTCTAACATTATCACACTGGAAAATTGTTTTTAAACCAATAACTATGGAATCTGTTCCTGCCTGCTAACATTCAAAAAAGTTAAACTATTTAAAGTAAATGAACAAGAAGGAGGAAAATAGAGGCAAGTCCTTCCCATTCTAGCAGTTAGCTAGCAAACAAGCTCACATTACTGTGACTAAATGGTATGGTTTCTGTCTCCTTCATATAAACATTAATAGTCTCAAGTGGAACAAAAAAAAAGAGGTTCAAGAAACTATAATGTTTATACCAAAATGTCTTGCTCTTGGTAAAGCACGTTGATTTTGATAAACAGAGTCATTTCAATAAACTTCAATATTATATAGAAGCTTTTCTGTTTTGTTTTTTTTTTAATTATGACTTAGAGCACTCTATGAAGTCATATTATAGCACTGTAAACTATGGTTTAATAGTTCAAATGTAAGGAAGATAAGTTGGTGTTTGTTAAGCTATGGATGGGCTCATCCACATTAGGCAGATTCTCTAAACCTTGTCTGATTTTAGGAGTAGTTGGCTTGGAGATTCCTAAAATCCTGAGTACCCTATGCACAAGGGAAGCAGGTCAGCAGCTGGCAAACACCACAGGAGTCAGATGAGCTGGTGAAGTCTACTCTGCCTCATGGCCAATCCTGAGCTAATGGAGGAGGAGGCAGGGGGAGGAGAAGGAGGAGGACAGGGACTAAAGGAATGCTTTAATTATACAGAGTGCACAAAGAAGAGATGCTTGTCCTGTGACATCAGAGGTGCTGAAAGGATACTTAACACTCAGTGTGGGAACTTCTTGACTTCACAGGAAGGATTAATTCTAACTCCCAGTTTACTCATTAGGAGCATTTTGGGTATGTTGTTATCTGCAGTTTCAAGGGAGCTGGTTTGCCTGCTTTTAAAAAATTCTGATGCATCCTTGCAGTTTCTATTAAATGATATGAAGGGACAGCAGAATGAGAAAATATGAGAAAGATATAAGACTAAGGGTACAAAATGGTGCCATGTCAGGGAAATTATTTATCTAGTGGAATAAGTTGTTTCCATTTAACTTGAAGGTAATTTTCCCCCAGTTCTGCATAAAAGACCTAAACTACATTTTGGGTGACTGTTCCAGGGCAGATTGACATCATTTTTAAGCACAACAAAAAAGAGAAAGACAATTGTGTTCTATTCAGACATGAAAAAGTTAGAAAATGAAATCCACTAAAAATTTACAATTTGCTATATAAGATGAATAAACCAGCAAGTAAAGTAACATGAAAACTAATCTATTATCCCTCTAAAGGAAAACTGAACCAACTTGACATTTATACTGAGGAAAGGGGACCTTTTTGCAAAACAGTGAGCCATTTCTATTCTACTCCACAGATTTCTGTAAGGAATCAGTGAAACTGCAACAGGTTTTTTCCAGCACAATGGAGAGCAGAACCTGTTCTGACTGCTATTGTTATTCTGATCATTAGCTTTATACTTATTCTCTTTCAGAAGTGACAAACAGCCTTTAAGACTTTCACACAGGCAATGTATCAGTGGTACATCATTCTACTTTGTAAGGGGGTACCTCAGTTTTCCACATATTTATATTTGAGTCTGTCCTGTTTACACATAGGCATTAGAGTTTTGAACATAACTCTTATCACATACAAGCCAGGAGACTCTTTTCTGTGGTCTGCAATCTAGAGAAATTCAAAGAACATTTGAAAATCCCAATTGCAGTGTTTTTCTTCTGATTCTGAAAGTGAGTTTTAAAAACCTGGCAGCATTGAGAGCATTTGAGCAGCTGGTTTTCTCATCCCTTGCCAGATCACAAGAAGGAGTGTAATGCATCAAGGAAAGGCTTTCTCAAAGGCCTGTATGAATGCAAAGTGAAGTAGTGACTCCAGGTGATCTAGAGAGGCATCTTCCCATCTAATGCTTCCCATTGTAGCTAATGGGAAGGATTGTGTGGCCACAGAAACAACCAAAGGCATTTTACATTGATTTGTGAATTCTCCCTCAATAGAGACCTTTATCTGGTCCCTCTCATCACCTCCTTCTCCACAGCAGGGTCACAGAGCTCCCCACTAGTATACATTTGTTCTGAGGATGAGAATCCATCAGCTTGCTTACGTTGAGTAACTTTGATGACTGACAAAGCCAGGAAAAATGGAATAAATCACTACAATGACTTGCCATCCTCTTTTAGTAACAAAGAACCACAGATTTTACTTTGTTGTGTAGCTAACATGAGAACTGGCAACCGGGTTGCAGTGGCCCTTGAAACCTCTCTAGACACACAGGGCCCCACAGCAACTGGCATGGTCGATAGGGAAGGCTGTAGAAACCACAACGAGAAACTCTTCTGGAAATTTCAAGTCCCAGCAAATATGGGAGCCCCGGGAGCTCTTACTACATTGCCAAAGCTGTAATTTAATGTTCAGACCGAATTCATTGCACTGCGCATTGGGGAGACACTGTGGTCTGGAGGTTACAGAAGAGGGCTGGGAACCACAAGTATCCTCTTGGGATTCTATCCAAAATGAGCTGCTCACTGCGTGACTTGAAGGAAGTCACTTAATCTGATTTCTGTATGCCTTAGTCAATTTAGATATAAAACTGGATAGAAAGCAGAACAAAGCTAAAATTTCCTGTTACTGCAGGCAGACCTTATCTATGCAGAATAAATAAGTCCTTTTGACATAATTCGCTATGGAAGGGAATATCAGACAAGAAAGGTGACCCAGAAACAGTCTGGTTTCTTAACAAGAAGCAAAACCAGGCACAAAGAGAAGTAGTATTTTCAAATATTGAAGAAACGTATACAAACAGCACAGCAAACACATCAGTGCTCACAGTGCCTGCAGAGAGTGGGTTTTGGATAGGAAAAAAGTCTGAGAAGTCTCAGTGTCATCCTATCATCCATTCATTAAAAAGATGATACCTGAGCAATCAGGTTGGCTTTGCTGGTGCTGAGATGAGGGTACACATTTTGGAGTAATTTGATCAACAGTTTGCTGTATCCACTTGTGAGAAAGAAGCAGAGAACAAAGATGTAAGTAGATGTAGTGGTCCCCTGATGATCTATGGAAGTGGACAGAATAGTCCTACAGGGTCATATGCCTACACAGGATCCAAAGCCACTTGCAGCTAAGGAAAGTGGAGCTCTTTATACACTATTGCCAGTTTGAACATCCAGGATTTTCTTACTACAGCTGGAAACTGAGTATTAAAGATCTGGGCTTACCACATTCAGGGCTTTCTAGAAGCTTTTAATCTGTTTCATCTCTGAACTTAAAAGATCATGAGAGAGAAGTGATCTCCCCTCAGGATGGAGACTTAGATAACTGTATGATTTTAAAGCAAACAAACAAAGCAACCAACACAGGCTACCCACAAAGCAGCTTACATACTGAAACTTCAAGTCCAGACCCATATCTCAAAATATTCTGAAAGTTTAAGGGGTTTTGCATGGAAAACTACTGAAAAAGAGGTGTGGAGGCATCACTTCAAATACAAATTCAAGGAGAAAAGTCAAGTCAAGCAGAGGAATTTCATGCAGGTTCCTGTTTGATACAAGAAGCATTCTGAACACATCAAAGTATACCAACAGTTCATCAAGAGACAGAGATTTTAGCCTGTAGGTTTTAATTTATGAAACTATATTCTATGTAACTATGTAAAATACATATCTATATTTTAACTCCATTTTTTTTTTTCTCCAGACTAGAAGCTCCTCAGCAGAGTAACATATGCCTACCCGTGAACAGAGAAGGTTACACTAAAGCTGTGGTGACTGCCAGGGAGATGTTCAATTATGAAGGTGTGCAGGAGCCCAAGGCATCATCCAAGGAAGTTTTACTCAAATAAAGAATCCTGGACAGAGCTTGAAAAATACCAAATCATTCAGTCCATCTAACCCAATATTCTCTGAAAGCTGCCCCAGGATCCAACCAAATTAATTGACCATACAGTGAGCCAAAAAAAAAAAAAGAAAGAAAATTCACAGCTACAGCAAGATTTTCCCCTCTCAGTTTAACATGTAACATATTGTCACCTAAAAAAAAAGTGTATGATATATTTTAATTTCATTGTTACTATTTCTATGTTAAGTCTACACTTTTTAGTATTTCCTTTAAAAGTCATGGCAAATGAATATGATGGGAAAACATTCTGCAACAAGTATGCGCTCTCCCTCTGCTCACAAATGGCTTATAAAATTCAACAGTAACATTTTGGCAATCAGAACTATTTACATAGGAGACAGATGACTAGGCATGGGAAAGCAGCCTTTTGTTCACATCAAAGGACCACATACAAATTCTCACATGGTACTCTCATTTTTAAAAATTCTCATTTTATTTACATAGAAGAAAGATTGAGCAACTTGATACAAGCATGAATGGTGAGAAGTACTGTATGCTGAAAGGGGGAGAATGCTGCTTTACTAGCACAGCATAAGGAAAAGTTGTCTTGTTGCATCATATAGGAAAGTGTTGGCTCAGAGTTCAACCTGGGGACATGAAAGCATGGCTCCTGCACCCTCTGCACTCTTTAAATGTCCTACAACATAAAGGAAGTTGCTAAGTTATATTTCTTACTTTGACTACTTCAAAAGTAGGTCCTACTACACAACTGAGGATTTCAGTACAAAAGAAAACCCACAAAGGAAACAAAACAACAACCATCAAAAAAACCCCCAAACAACCCAACAACAAAACCAAACAAACAAAAAACCCAAACAACCAACTAAAAAACCTTCAAAAACAACCCACAAAAAAATCCTCAATAAACCAAAGAGCCTGAAACAGGAGACTGGCTACAGCTACCTGCTATAACAGCTGCCTCACATCAATGACCTTCCTCACTACAAAAAAACCCTCAGTTTATTTAGGAAACAAAAGTGGGCCTAGAATCTTACTTTTAAATTTTGGGGGGAAAGTATCCCAACCAGGTATATTATGTTTAAGACATGAATTCTTCAGCAGTGTTGAGCAGAGGCAGCTAGCAGCAACAAACTTACTAGTTCACACCATGGCAACCTCAGCCTTACTGAAGAGCTTTTAAGAACTTGGTTTTAAGTTCATTTTGTATCACACAAGTGCTTTTAGTGATGAATAAAAGAATCTATAACATACTACCTTATAATACAAATACTGTACATGGTACTCAACTTTCCTACTACTACTACGTTATTTTTTTTTGACCTCTGCCTGTTTTTTTTTCCTTCCCTCAATGGCTGCTGTCGTTTTTTTGAGTTTTTTGGTCCTCCCAACTCCAACATGAATTGAATCCATTTCTAAACAGCTAAATAATTCTTTCATGACAACAGGATATAGTTTGTTGTCCACAAATTGTGAACCACCGAGGTACACTGGCAATTAGTGAGCAAAGACAGTTCAAAATCCATGGTATTTCAACACTAAGCTACCATTTCTGCAAGTGCATGCATGTACATATTAGTGTGATGTTTAAGTGACAAAAGTACATTAAAGCTCTTATGGTCTCCATACATGTCTTAAGACTGTCCAAAGGTTATGACTAGGATGTCTAAAAGGCTATTTTGCTTGTGTAAGAAGGACTGTGGTTAACATATTCATTCCTTGGATGTGGTGGGGCTCACTACAGTAAAGAGTTCATCTTCTCTGGAGTCAGAAGTTGGTCAGAGACCATGGTGAAAATTCCCCCAGGAATGCAGGATCATCACAAGGCTCCCTCCTTCCTATTTTGACCACTTTTCTCATTATTCCTTTTTTAACATATTTATGTGGCAATATGTATTTAATAAGGACAAACACAACCAAGACACTTCTCATCATAGATGTTTCCCTTTAGAAAGATGGTAACAGACACACTTTCATGTGACAGATGGTAGTTATATCATTTAACACACTACTGGAAGACAAGATATTCCTACATATGGTAGGATAAGCTCCCTATGAAGGGAAGTGTTACTACCACGTGAAATGAAAGAGGCAGACACTGTTACTTCCTGCAAGACCATTCATTTTTCCCTCCCTAGAGCTGTTGTAGTTCCATATGCTCTTTTCTACTAGAAAACCAGCACACATCAGCCCCCAGAGAACTGATTTTAAGGGAGTGACAACTCAGACTTCTTGCCCACTGAATTGGTAAATTCTCTATGGCCTTTCTTTGCCTGGTGTGGATCTTTCCCAGCTATTCAAGCATAGTCCAAGGCTACTGAACTCCAAACAGTTCACATTCTGTCTGATGACAGCAGTTCCAATCACTGACCACCTGCTGTAAACAGGCTATACACCTACAGCTTACTCACTAACTCATTTGCAATAGCCATTTTTACCCATTGTTTTACTTATTTTACCAACTGTAAAACACCTTCTCAAAATAAGGTTAAAAATAAGCTGTGGCTTTAAATTCCACCTAGACAATGCACTGATATTGTTTCAGACAGTTTGACCTTCTCTGATCAGGGATGAGTGACTTGTGGATTGGAGGAGAATGTCTAAAACTAAGTAGCAATTCATACAAATTGTTTACTGACAGAAGATATGTGTTTACAGTCAATACTACTTGATCTTCTTAGAGGAGAACAGCTTGTAAGGAAGGAGATTAAATATGCAATATGCATTTTTTCTCTTCCCAGGGAATAAAAATTTCTCTTATTTTGCAACTGAAACACAAAGTTCTAGACCTGCATACTTCTTTGTTGCTACATTTTTTTCTTCTTCTTTAATGCAGGCTACTTATCTGGGAAATAAATTTTCTATCTTTACTGCATAGATATAAGTGTTTGGAAACAGTCAAGCAGTATCTCAGTTCCTGATAAACAAAACCCTCAAAAGCAGAGCTTTTTTCCAGGTATGAATTGCAGTAACAAGGTACAACTTGCTACTTGATTCTTGCTGTAGAATCACTTTCATCAGATAGAAAGTGCTGCTTTATATGCAAGTCTCTTATTTGCAGAACAGTTTTGACTGGAAAAATGTTTGGAGAAGGTGGAATGCTAAAGTTGCTTTTTACACATTGGTGATGTTAATCAAGGATTAACCAGACCATTAACTGCCACCATGTTTAACTTCTTCAGCAGACTGAGGGGATCCGGAAGTCAAAAAAACATTCCCAAAACTTCAATGACTGTTATCACACACAAGAATGTCCCTTACCTGTTTGAGATTGTTCTGCTACTGGGGCAGCCCACGTGCACATTAAACAAAATTTCCTTAGCCTTTCCTCCAGAGTTACAGGAAATCTAAATTTGTTCCTCTCTTCACTTGGCCTGCAGGGTTAATACTGTTGTCTCCCAAGACCTGGATTTGGGAAACCTGTGCTATTGAAAGTCTGGGCAAACTTGTAACAGTGAGGGGAGTTAGGCTGGTCAAACCAGCTGAAAGTCTGATGCTTTCTCTGTACTAGTAATTTGAATTGAGGTTAGGTGGCAAAGGTTGAAAAGCTTTAAGTCCACAACTTAAAAACAGTCCACAACTGTATTTAAGTCCAGAAATAACACCTGATATCATGTGAAACTGAGGAGTTATGACTTGGTGCATTACTGAAAAAAGAGATTTGGAGATGCATCCAAATTCAGTGTGAGAGGATGAACAGGTTCAAGAGTCTTGTTTTCCCTTAAATGTCATAAACCTCTCAGCTTTTGGCATGACACCCTTCAGTAATGCAGTGCTTCAGCTTGCTTGCCCTCAGTAGTTCCACTGGCTTCTACACAGGTGGAATAAGGCACTTTTGGCAGCAGCAAATATTTTCCTGGCTGAGATAGATAAGTTTACGACAAAGCAAATTTCTCTTTACCTTTCGTTAAAGGGTTGGATGTAACAAATTACAATGCAAAAGTCCCCCTAAACAGAGAGAAAGGTTTCAAAATTTTGACAGTGAAAAATGGTATCATTTACTTTCTCGTGCTCAGTGAAAACATTTTATGCAAGAAGCAATCAAAATAAAACAACTACAGCCAGGAAAACAAGCGTTAAATCATGCTGCCAGTCTTGTCAATTTTACATATTTTCACTGAAAACAAAGACACGAGCTACTTATTTAATTCTATGTTAAAATATGTGAGCGTGCTAAATAAGAAGTGCAGCCTAAGACAAATAAAATATAAATAGAATTTCTAGCATAGCCCAGTCATTTTTTTGCATCATTTATTATTTTTATTGATTTCTTTTTTTCCCCTGCCAGCTACTTAGTTCTGTTGTTTCTTCAAGCACTTCTTTCTTAGATTCCTCTTAAGAAAAACACTTCTTTTTTGGGTAATTGCAAACAGGGATTTGAAGAAATTTGCTGACAATCAGATACCAGTAGACCTTATGCGAAAATCTTTACTCATTTGTGTCTTAAAAAAGAAAATATTGTGAAAACATACATATACACTTAGTCGATCAAGAAACACGGAAGTCAAACTCTGTTATTGATTCAGAGTTAGACAGAACTGCAGTGTTCTTGCCTCAACTGTATTTAAATAATAGTTTTAACCAAGTCTGAAAGCAGATAATGTGAATAAATAACTGGGACTGTAACCATTCCCCTCAGTTAAATTCTCTTTCACACATCCAAGCCCATGTTCTGTTGCCAAAGAAAATATTCAAAAATCAGCTGGAGTAATTTCTTAATGAAGGTAGCTTCCCCTAACTGGTTGAGCCATGAAGTTCTTCTATTTTTTCCTTATTTTTTTAGATATTGTCTCTATTATAGAAGAAAAAAAAAAAGATATTAAAAAATTTTATGTCATCCTAGTTAGGTCCTCTGAATACAGTAAGCCAATTAACTCATGTTAAATATTAGTTAGAACAAAATCCATGAGTTAGTGGATTGCATTCAAGGTAGTATTTTAAACACAGGAAATTATCTCCTCTGCTAGTTTATCAAAGATTTTTCCCCTGTGTAATGTGGATATATTTTTTCATTCAGATTCCAAACCAGCAGAGAATATGCAAATTAATTCACTGTAGGTTAGCCTTTTTGTTGTTGTTGTTGTTATTTTTTATTTTATTACTAATTAAACTTCGAGTCTAGCCATAGACCATGACTCTGAGTGGGTTAGGTGCCACTGCTCAGAAAAAATAAGTCTATCCAAAGAGTTCCAAATCGACGAGCAAGTCAAGACCCAACAGCAGGATCCAGAGAACCAAGCACAGAGCAGCAACAAAACAGCTTGTAAAGAACATCTACAGGCAATTATAAGACACTAAAAACAGAAGAGAAGGTATGTGCAAAACAACTGGTTTCCCAAGTCTACAGAATATATTGATTTCCTGCCATACAAAAATTTGATGACTAGCCTAATTCAAGATAACATAAAAATAATTCTGCTTTCCAGCTTCACCTTGAGTATGTGAACTTTAGGACTCCAGTCATTCTAACACAGATACAGACATGCTGCTGAGAGGTCACTGTTTTGGAAAATACATCCCAGGGTTTTCCTCCATAGATTAAACAAAAGGAAACTGTTCTCACATGAAGAATAATTAAGCTGAGGAACTCCAGTGTGGGATATAATGGATGCTAAAAGCTTACAACTATTTAAGGGAAAACTGGATGTGTTCATAAGAGAAAGATTAATTGAATGTCACTAAATACATAGAAGTTCTGTTGGCTGAGGACATCTGAGCTGAAAATGGGAGCCTGAGAGAGTGTTCACAGGGAAATTGTGCACATTCATTCTGCTCCCACATTCTTCCCTACACTATCATCCATTTTCAGTCACCATCAGAGACAAGATGCCAGACTGGGTAGGTCTTCGGAATGAAATGAAGGTTCTTATGTTCTAGTTTCTTGTAGATTAGGATTTCATCACTTGCTGGTTTGTTAAGATGTTGTTTACTGTTATTATGCCCTGTTTCAAGAACTGTATTCCTCACAGATCCACAAAACTACTGGATATGAGATGACCAGTGGGTATACAATGACTGCAGTATATTATCAAACAGTTTTACAAACCTATACACAATCCTGACCAGGAAATAATGAAAAGCAGGATCGACAAATCTTATTCCTGGACTCTACTTCCCACAGTATACAAAATACAAAATTATTCTTGTGCCTTTCCAAGACTGCAGAAAATTCAGCTTGCTACTAATGAACAATTCAGCTGCACAATGTCTGCCATAACACCTCGACATGTTGTTTTGCACATTACTTCAGTTCATTATGCAATTTTCATCACTATCACCGTAATTCTGCCTGAGAAGTGTCAAAGTTCAGTCTAGTTATCCGTGGCAAAATACACTCTTCCATTCATTTCCCAACAACAATTGTTTGTTTTTTTCCCTAATAACATCAGCTGCTTTCAGCTCTGTTGAATAAAGTAAATCAGTTATTCTACACCAGAAAGTCAGTGATCCTTGCTCACAGCAGCCTCTCCAGCAGGAACCATTTGCCAAGGATCATGAGATGAGCAGCTAATTGTGGCTTTCTAAAATGCCTTTCACATTCTCCACCACAGAAGTACTATTTCTGCCTTATTTAGCTGACAAACTCAAGCAGAACTGTCACTGTGGAAGTGGGCTGAGCTTCACTGCATTGATCTGAGCTTTCTCAAAAGCTCAAGTATTTTCCAGTCTTAGATTTAACTTTTTTCCTTTGCAGACATTGAAGTCTGCTTCAAAACTTCTAATTTAGTATGCAATATTTATCATATTTCAAGCAAAGCATTACATTTCTGAAGCATTTTGAGATACTAGAATATTAAGTGACATTAATGTTTTCTAAGGATGAAAACAAATCTTCCTAATGGAGCAGGTCACAGTATATTTTAAACAGTTACAGAAATCACATTAAATGGATGTTTGAAACACTATTCCTTTATAGATTTTCCCTTCAGTATCCACCTAAAGTAGAGGTCAAACCCAGACACAATGATAAAAGTGACCACAAAATGGTGCTGAGGATTAGAGAGGCCACAAAGACTGACAAGATCAAGAAGCTTTGGCTACCTCTGTACTGACTGCATAAAACTCATAGCGGTATAAGCTTTAAATAAGCTTAGAAATAACCTCAGAAAACACATAAACAGCGATTCTCAAGCACAAGATGTGGCTCAAGATGAATCACTGAAAAACTGCTGTTTGATGACAACATTATAGTCAATTCTCATAACATTACAAGACAGAAAACACTTCAGAATTCCACCACAGTGATACTAAATTTTCTAAAGGAAATTACAGAAAAATGGATATCATAGTTAAAAGAAAATTTCAATTAGCAACTACAAGAGTAGGGCAAATTGCATACAGCAGGGAGGCTGTTCAAAGTATTACATAAAGGTTCTCAGTTCACAGCCATCTGAGAAAAAAAAGACTCCAAAAGTAGCAGTAAGAACAACAGTGTGGTTAAACATCTGAGTAAGGACTGTTATTAGAAGAAAAAAAAAATTTTCAAAAATATGGAATATATGGCTAGATGGAGAACACACAAAAAGGAATTAATTCTGTCAAGTTAAAAGTAAAAGCACATTTAAAAAAATTCTTAATTGTTGGCATAAAGTACAACTTGCTATAGGTAGAAATGCATATTAATAAAAACTTTTTCAAAAATACTGGAAGCCAGAAGCCTGCCAGAAAGTTTCTGAAACCAACAGATCATAAAGATATAAACACTTAAGAAGATAAGCCCATTTCAGAAACACCAGCGAATTCTTTCCATTTGTGTGCAGCACAGGGAGGTCAGGCAGGTTCACCCACTAAGCCAGTCTGCCCAAGGAACGAGTCTGAGGAACTGCCTCCAATCAAAGTGTTAAAAGAGGCAGCCTTTTCCCAGCTCTGTAAAGTGAACAGCCATAAATCGTCAAGACCAGGGAATATTCACCCAGGAGTTCTAAGGAACTCTAATATGAAATTTTGCCAAGCTGCTCTGGTGCATAACTTGTCATGTAAATCTTCCTCACTTGCAGAGGGGCACAGCAGGCAAACATCTCCCAAATCCTGTAAAATGGATCAAGGGTGTTCTTGCAAACAACAAACCAAAGAATTTAACTTCTGCTTATGTAAGTGAGTAAAACATACAGTAAAGGTCAGAATCAATAAATCCTTAGATAAATATGATGTAATGACAAAGAGTCGATGAGTTTTTCAAACACAAAGTGCTGCTTAGTAAATCTACCAGAACGCTTTGAAGTGTTCATCAACGTGTTAATAAAGGCAAACCACAGTAGACAGTGTACTAGGATTTCCCCCCAAAGACACTGAAATAGGTTTCTGAATGGCTTTGACAGCCACTGCTCTTCTGTGGGCTCTCTGACTTTGCTATAGGATAAAGCAGTGTAAATTGTGAAATGACAGATACAAAGGTTTAATTTCCAGATTGAAAGAAGTTATAAGAGGGGTACTCCAAGAATCTATGCTAGGACCTGTGCTACTAAACATTCTCTTAATCTGGGGAGATCAAATGGGGAAAGAAACAGAACAAGAGAATTTGCCAATTATAAAAATGGGGGAAAAAACCAACCAATATGAAACCCCCATTCTGCACAGTTAAAACCTAAGCCTAACTATGAAGGTTCAGAAATTTCCCAGTGTTGGCTAATTAGGTCATTAAATGAAAACAGAATTTATTGTCAATAAAAAGAAAGTAACACACACGGGGGAAAGCAGCTTAACTGTTCCTGTGCAGTGTTGATCTAGTTTTGCCATTAGTATTCACATCTGTTATCCAAATTTTACTGCAGGTAACACCTAAAATAGCAGATAGATTGTCAGAAAGCAGCTAAAAATACCCAATCAAGTGATAGGAATTGTTTTGACATTAAGAGGTAGAAAACGTGTTCTATTCAAAACCCACTGTTCACATGCTACACAATATCTTTAATTCAGTATTTCCTTTTTACTCTCCTCTTTCTCAAAACGCAACAGAAGAACTGGGAAGTAATTGGATAGCATTTCAGGCACAGGATCACCTAATATATGAATTGGGAGGTGGTGGTTTCATTTTGGTGTTGTTCTCTTTTTCTGAAATTTTTTTTGTTGATGCTGTTTTGGTGTGTTTCCACAGACATTTATTCTTTGCAGTCACCAGAGGATATCTGGCAAGGATTCTGGCAGTTCCTGTGCCATGCTTTCAGTTTTCCAGATCGTGCACACAGGTATGGCCAAGTCTACAGTCCTAGTTTGGCCAAATGCATCTTTCAGGGGGGGAGATGTGGTCTATAAAGAAAGGAATTCCTCCTTTTTTCTTTTGTTAATGCATTTTTGCTATTTAGCAGATTGTTAATGTTAAGGGTGACTGAGCAAACTGAAATATGAGTTTCAGTACAAGGCCTCTCTCTGACTCAATGCACTTCGAGCAAATATGTCTCATCTACTAAAAGATTCATAGACTCTACTGGCATCACATTTAAATAGGTACTCACTGCTCTTTCATATAATCTGGGAATTCGATTATTTTTAGCAACAATAACAACAACAAAAAAAGATAAATTCTCTCATCGTATGTTAAGTTTGTACAGGTTCTAAAAGCCTCTTTTCACCATACCAAAATTCACTTGTAACTAGTACAGACATTCAGAATCTGTAGCCTTGTGAAAACATCTCTTAACATCTCTCTGTGGTAGCTGAACTGCAGCTTTCACCAGGACATACAAATTTTTTTTCATGAGGGAGGTGAGTGGGTGGATGTCTTTATATGTAAACCAAGATTTTCTGAGGGGTCCTCACCAATGTCAAAACCAATGAATTTTATCAAAGGTTTCCATCTTTTATACACAGACTGCAGCTCACAGAGCACAGCGCCAAAAGCAGTTAGCACCATCTCCAAACAATCCAGCTCCTGGAGCATTTTGGTGTAAATAAACAAAGCAGTGCATTATGCCAGCCAAAAAAACCCAAACAAAAACAAGACATAAATAAATAAATAAATCTTAGAAATTGCAAGAGCACAGCCCACAAAAGCTCTAGTTTCCTGAACTAGCTCAGTATTTCTAATTCATAAGCATCTTTGGACAAGGAACAAACAAGCAAATATTAAGCAGGGGAAAGGGAACTCAGCCTTAATTTTGGAAAACCGCAGCAGTACAGCAGATAGCTTGCACTTTCCTCAAATAACCTGGCAGCAGGATTTCTAGCTGTACACAAGAAGCTGCCCCTGAGCCACATCACACCCCAGCCTCACGAAATCCCACTTAGAGGAGTACCAATCCATGCAATTCTTCCCAGCCCCAAGACAGCCATTTGACCACCACCAAACTGAGCTGAGAAAAATTAGGTTTATTATGGTCCTCAGAGATAATTACAGCCTCATTACCAGCCTGTGAACTCTTGTCGTGCTGGAGTCAGGAGTGCTATGAAGCAGCAGCAACAACACGCCAGGGGCTGCAGCTCTTGAATTTCAGACACACAAACATAAAATAAGATTGCTTGACAAACAAAGGAAAGCATTATCTTTTTCCTTTACCTTCAAACACGCAGCTTGAAGACAGACACAAGGAAGAAGCAGCTGTCCATCTCCTCTCAAGGCACACTTTGTACGGAGACCATGTCTCAGTACAGCTGAAGTTTCATGCCATAAATACACCTTGCTAAGGAAAACAACCAGCAATGTAGATATCCTCTTAAATAAGTAACATTCTTTACTAAATCCTGTCAAGTAATTGGTGGGGAAATATCTCTTAGAGATGCTTTATAAACAAAAGCTACAAAAACTAGAAACGTCTAAAGTTTCTTTTGCTTCCAAAAGGAAACTCTGATATTTCAGTTAGAAACCAGCAAGTAGAGCTTTTCAGTTCTGGGTCAGTTAATTTCTGTGGTGAGGATACAGTCAGGCTTCCTTTGCAGGAAGACTGACACAGCTTCCAGGCAAAAGCACCCGAAAGCTGGATCTGAAGGCACAGTCAAAAAGGTATTCTTTTACCAAACAATATTACCTGACAGGAATGTGGGGTATTTGCCCAGGGGAACATCATAAAGAACAGCAGTACTACAGATTTCCTCAGCCCAGCTCCAACCACGGTAACAAATTGCTCCCAAATCTCCTGGGAGAGCTGCTACCAGCCTGGAAAGGTGGCACAGCCACCACACTCATTAAAATTCCTGCTCGTTGCCTTAGCTGTGTTCCCTTCAACACCATGCTGAGCATTCAAAATGTATAGAAAATTAAAACCATGTATTGGACTCTGTTCCCAAAGATAGCACATCCAATTACTCATGTTTTTTTACTTCCACAGCTGTTCACCAAGTGTCTAACCAGAGCACAGATTAATTTTAATCTACCAATCTAAACATTTTCCATATAGTATCCAATTATGTAGCTTAGATTCTTTCAGTTTGAAGCTTGAACATTTGAATATTACTAGTGCTTTTTAGGAATAGCACACAGGAAACAAAACTAATTTCCTCAAAAGCCAGGACAAAAAGCAGTCTAATAGTCACCCGCCTCAATGAATCTGCATAACCAATCATCACTAGTGTGTATGAAAACATGAAAAGTAATGGACTCTCAGAAGTCCCCTCTGTGTTACATGCTGCTATCAAATGTATAAAAACACCATACAAAGATTGCAAAATCCCTGTGTTCACTGATAATTAACTCTGTTCAAACAAATTGTTTCTGAAATTTTCCATTTTTAGATATTGAGGTGGATTTTTTTTCTGAAAAGTCTGAGAAAACTTCTTCCAGCTGTTTCAGAAACATGTGGGAGTTAAATTCCCCTGCTATAAAAAACCCCCAAACCCTGCCAAACAAACAAAAATCCCCACCAAAACAAAAAACCCAAACTCACACTCACTCAACCACCCACAAAAATCCCCCTTTTAAATTACACTGAATAAAACAGCAGCAGCATCAACAACTGATATATCTTGCATACCTTTCAGTTAATACTCTCCTTTTAGGACAGATGGCAAACTTTTGGCAAGTTTGTTTTACTGGGCCTCACTCCTATGATATATGTCTCAGAAAATCTGTAATTTGGGGATAAACAAATGGAAAATTCAGCTGGTAGGATAAAACATTCTCATCTTGCAGGAGCAAGATGAGAAGTAAACAGGGTAGCTGTGCAGCCTCTGGACTAACAGGAATCCCACCAAGTTTAGTTTATCCATTGTACTAAGAAACCAAGAAGTGAGCTGAGCTGCCTTCTTTTGTCCTGATGTGTGAGGAGACCTAGCAGAGGACACTGACAATGGCTTTTATTGTCTTGACTTCATATACTCCTACAGGAGCCAGACTTCCACAGGGCAGAAAGTTGGATGAGGACAGAGGCTTCCTTGGAATATACCAGGGAGATTCCACAGCAACACTGCATGTACAGGGTCAGGTCAAAGATCCATCTAATCTGTTGGTTTTCCCCTGCAGCAGCTGGGATGCCTAGTGAAAGTAGCACAAGTATACAATAATATTTCCCTTGTGTATCCTCCCAGCTCTGAAACTTCCTCAACCAGAGACTGTATCTACTGTTCAGGAGCCCTTTGTGGATTGTTTCTTCCATTGATTTGTGTAATAATGGTTTGAAACATTTGGCCTTCAAAACATCCTGTGGCAAGGCGTGCCATCATTTAATTACGTTTCTGTGGAAAAAGTAAGGGGGGTTTTGTTTATCTTAAACTTGTCAGTTGGTTATTTCTTATGTACTTATACTCCTCGTGTCATGGGAAATATTGAATATGCCTTCACTAGTCACCTTTTCCATACCTCCTCTGATTTTACAAACTGCCATGATCTGCTTTTCCCATCCTCTAACTTACATCATATCTTCCAAGTTTAAGACTTGCATGTCACCACTTCCTACATCTTCACATAAACTTCTGAACACTGTGAGAGGTCCAAAACCACACAGACCAAGCGAGACAAGAACAAACTATGACGATGCTTTCTCTTTTATTTTCCTAGTATTTGTCCCAATATTACTTTTCTGCCTTTTTTATTACTGCCAACCACTCCACTGTGAAAAACTAATGCTTTATTCCCAACTCAATCTCTGTGAGGAATTTTGAGTGTGTGTTTTGGGGCTTTTTGCTTGTTTGGGGTTTGTTCTATGTTTTTGTCTGGTTGGGCTTTTTTAAGAAGTTTTAGTACTCTAACATAAGCCAAATGAAGACTTACCCCTTCCTTATTGAGACCTTACAAAAATATCACAGTTGTAAGGCATGGTTTCTTTGTGTAAAGGCTGTGTGAACCACCCCTCTTAAATGTACACTAATTCTATTGTTTATTATAATTGTTCAATAGTTTTCTCCTGTAGAAAGCCATTCTTACCCAACTTAATCTTCCCTGACCCCCTTAAGAACCAGCATCAATTTCCTCTCTGTTATTCCTTTGGCATCAAGGCTAATTTAACTTGTATGTTATTCACCACAGCTAATGGCTCAGTAATTTCATATCTGAATTCCTTCAGAACACCCAGGCTACACCATTTGGCCTTGACAATTTGTTACTACTCACTTTTATGGATTTGCTCCAAAAACTTCTACTGACATCACAAAACTTCTGTGTGAAACAGTCCAAGTAAGTAAGACCATGTCACACCAGCACACTTTTTTGTCCCACAAAAAAAGGATGCACAGAGAGGGCTTGGTGCTGTCAAAATGTATTATGCAACTAAAAGACAACATTAACCTTAGAATTGTAAATGCCAAATTTGGAAAGAGACAAAGATCTTTGCCTTCACCACACAAACATTAATACTGACACCATTTATAACTCACCACAGGAAATTTCCAAGCTGGCTGGTAAAAGTTTTTGCTGGTCTTGTGTGCTATAAAAGTCTGAAGATTAAACACTACATTTAGCTGTATGCAATACCTTTTAGGATCACATTACCTGAGGCCAGGGAGAGTATAGAACATCAAGACTGAACGCAATACCTTCCAAAGATAAGCAAACAACAAACTGCTTTGTCCTGGGGCTCCTTTTGTTCTGTAAAAGGCTTAAAGGCCACGTTACCTAAAACAACGTATTACAGCCAAAGACCACACATTTTCAGGTCTAGGCTCATGTTGTAATATAAGTGTCTTATGAAAGCAAAGTTTCTTAAGGTTATCTAATGAAGGTTATTTGAGACAGGGGAAAAAAAGTAATAAATTGAGCTGTGTTCCCACAGGCATTCTTCTTTTCCTCACGCCTCGTTTTTTCCACTGTCTTCTGTTTTTCATTTAAGTTCCTTCTGCTTACAAGCACACC
Source organism: Lepidothrix coronata (assembly GCF_001604755.1). Lineage (NCBI taxonomy): Eukaryota > Metazoa > Chordata > Aves > Passeriformes > Pipridae > Lepidothrix > Lepidothrix coronata. Next base: position 267,425 of record NW_016690277.1, on the reverse strand, counting down.
TCAAGATGGTTTCTTTAGCTTAGTAGTAGACACTTACTAAAACTGATTTTTTTAGTTATTTATTCTGGTAGCTATCATGCCCCTCGTAGGCAAGCACAGCCTTTATCTCTGTCTTTGAGACTACAACAAAAGCAACAGAAGAACTCAACTAACAAATAATGGTTAATTATCTAGAAGCAAAAAAGAGCAGTGGGTTTCCTCCCTTAACCTACATATTTGTTTTCCCAGTGTCATAGTATCCCTGCACAAAGCAAAACCACTTTCAAGTACCGCCCCTCTGCCCAATACCAGAGCCAGCAATGTTCTGGAGGTGTTTTAGAGGAAGGTGACAGGAAAGGCAGGAAAGAATGAGTTGCCAGCACTGAATAATCCCTTCTCAATAGATCACCTCAAGGATCGCAAGCAGATCCCTGTAAGAAAAGCAAAACAAACAAAAAAACCCCACACAAACAAACCCCAAAACTATCTCCATATGCAGAAAACCACATAATTTCACTAACTCTAAAAGTCTCAACACCTGATGAGAACAACTTTTCACTCAGGTGAAATGACATCTTTTTGCTTGCAGCAGAAACTGGGAAAAGGGAGGATTTCACATCCTTTGACTTATTTTGTCAGGTTGAATTTGATCTTATCCACATCATCATTTCAGACAGTGAACACCAAGAGCTCCAGGGAAAGGGAACCAGACAGTTCATGAGAAGAAATAAGATCTTTTGAACATGAAGATCAGTGAATATCCCATCTTATCAGGCATGTACATATGCTAAAGATATTTACCATCCTCAGCCTGATGTAGTTTTTATCTAAATTGTTGCTGCTTAAGGAGCACCATTTCTCCCCTAATTCACACACTCTCCCTGTCTTCTCCAGTGGGTTTCTAAAACCTAGAGCTCCAAATAAATTGCTTCATATAAGATTTCACAAAACCCAGAGCTAAAGCTACAGCAACTCAGCACTAGTCAAAATTCCATCTGCAACCAGATCCATTTCTTCCATTAGAAGGGCTGTAAAAGAGAACAACCAGGGATCAGAGAGTGCAGCAAACCAACCAAACTTACTCCTCGCTGTGCTCCTGTACCAGGCCTGGAGAGCAGAAGGCTCAAGTTTGAGTCTGTGAGCATTACAACAATGTGAGAGCTGCCATCTTACAGCTCTACAGGCAGCAAATGGGTGATCAGGTCATTGTTTCAGCAATGTGCATTCCCATAACATGCATAATGCACTTTCCTATCCCTCCCTTAGGGACCTGTGGTCAGGTCATGAACTGAGCAAGAAAGGGAAAACTTAAAATACCTTTCCATTCCAACCTATAGAATAAAAATAATAATTAAAAAAAAGGCAGCTCTTTTCATTAGCAGTAATAATCAGACCTTCAAATATGTTCGTGTGCTCAATTCCTGTTGAATTCTTTACAGATTAGGCATTTAAACACCTACAATTAAATCCTGATTGAATTAGGTGATCTGTAGGTTTTCTTAAGATATTTAACCAAGTTTCTGAGTTATAATACAATAGAGTAAAGAAAGGAAAACATATTTGCAGAGACAGTTCAATGTTAAAATGCAGCAGGAGCTAGCAATCCTAAAAGCAGCATCCATGCCAATGAAATAAGGCAGCAGTGCTTCTGCCCACATTAACACACTGCTCTTTTCCAGCCCAAAAGATAAAGCTACTGGGGTTTTTGAGGCTTTTTTTGTTCAACTAAGAAAAAGTCAGAGAGGTATAAATAACAAGAATCTTTAAATTCTAGCTACACCGGGTACAGCTTTGTCTCAGGACACAGAGATCACACCACACGGGTTGGCAGGACGTATATATACATATATAGAGAGAGACATATACATACTCTGTGACTGCAGGATTAGCCCATGTGAGTCATTATTAAGAATAAAATGAACTGAAGGATTTTGCATAGTCAGAGAAGAAATTACAGAAATGTAAGTAACCTTAAGAGACTGGCATTCAAATTTATAGTGCTTTGGGATTAAACCTGAGTTTTAAGATTAGAAATCAATTTATAAGATCTGATAGTACTGAAGAAAATGCATGTTAGTGTTCCCTAACACTGGAGAAAGCAAAGCACCAAGAAAACAGAAGAGAGTCACTCCCTCAACATCATCCTTACTTTTAGCAGATCTGGTCTCCCAATACCACTTATTTATAGAGAATACTAGAGACATCTCTAAGAGGGAATGGAGTATCCAGTGTCACACACTTGACAAGTTATAAAGGTCCTTTTCACTGCATGTGCAGTGAGCCCAGTGCACTCCAGGAGCCCTGGATGTCTGAAGTTCCTGCTCTGCTACTCATGTGCAGTGACCCCATCCCAGAAGAACAGGGAAATTTGGTCTTTGTCAGAGGCATGTAACCAGTGGAGCCACTCTCATCAGGCCCAGCAAATGGGATTCTTCAGGACTGCTGCACATGAGCAGAGCAATTTCACAAATACTGGCTTTGGGGCAATTTTAGAACTACTAAACCAGTACACCAGGAACCTACAGCTTAAGCCTTAAGTTACTATTAGTGAATACACCAGTTTGAGCAGCCCTTCCCCAATTCTGCCTTGTGCTTACACAAGGCACAGCCAGTGCATTTCTCTTGTTTGACACCATTTATACCCACAGAACTATAAACTGTTGGAGTTAGCCAGAGCTTGTAGAGGTCATGGACACCTAAATGCAGACCCTTTGCTCACCTGAGAGCCTTCTCAGAGGATCACACAGAGCCTGCCTTGGCAAGCCGTGGTTTGCAGTGGTGCCAGGACACCCCGAGAACTTGGCAAGCAGATCCAGACATGTGAAAGTTGTGCCCAAGGGCAGATTTTATCAGCACTCATTGCTATGGTAGTCTGAGCAAACCAAGACTTTCTAAAAATAATCTGAACAGCAATTTCAGAGCCTTTGTGAAGTCAGAGTTCTTTAGCTTCTGTCCTTAAGTAGACTTGAAGGTTTTGACTGTAGTGACATAAACCTTCTTTACAGCAAAGATAGATATCCAAGCCCTATGCATAGGTGACACACAAACTCAAAGAATCCTTCTTCACTTATAAACAATTTTTTCAGTCACACTGAGGGCAACAAGCTTCAGCTACTCCTTATCCCTTGCATTTCTAGGAACTGACCCATTTCCGAAGGTGGCATATCACAAGGAACCACATCTCTTTTTGGAAACAAGTGGCTAAAAAGGAGCTTGACAGTTTAGGCAACCTTCACACTACAGACAAGCTAAAAATCAGTTCTTAATTCGGACAGTACTCTTCCCAGCTCTAGAGCTATCTATCTGAAAAACTCACCCTCAGGCCTACTGGTGGGCTAAATTCCAGCAGTGTCATGGACTACCTGCTTTCACTGCAAGAGTGACTAGCTTTTCTTACCCCCATGACTTGTTTTTCCTTGCACCTGTATTTCTGCATACCTTTGAAAGGTCGCACGGTCTGAATGTCATGGTTTACTCACTCATTTGCAAAGCCAGTAACAGCTTGCAGGTCTCTGGCTGATCCACAGCAGTGTTTGCATAAGCTACTTTCTTCTCCTGGAGATATAATTTTACAGTCTCGCATCTGCTGAACCTGCAGCCTCTTTGAGAGTGACTCTAAAGGTCATCATTCTGTGTTTCCATGCATAACAGCTCAAGGGTTTCAGCCCCCAAATTTTGCTCAGTTTAGCTGTACAACAGGAAGAATAAGTGCTTCCTTCCACTTTTGCAGAATAAAAGGATGCAAACTGCCTTAGCTGAGAATAATCCCTTTAAAGTTTGACTATCACATTATGATTATCCAAGAAATTTCAGCAGCTTACAACATCAGTAACACAATATCTTAGTATATTATTGTAAATACGTTAATAAGCTTTTTCTGTGTAAGTAGTTATTTTTCCCCTAGGTAAAGTACGTCTGTAAAGTTCAGGAAGATAATGGCTGTCAACTGATAGATCAGAAAAGCCATCTAGCACAGTATCTCCAAGAATACCCTATAATGGATGCATACAGAAAGGAGTAGAAGCAAGGAAAATACAGAATAATACTTGCACAGAATAGTCCCTCAGCATCCTGATACATGTTGCTCAGCAAGAGCCCTCAGTGGTCAGTTTAGTAACTTCAAACCTTAAAAAAGCTCTAATTACAAGACTAAAAACAAGGAATGTGCCTCTAAGTAAAGGTGGGATTATGGTTCCCAAAAATGATGCATTACCTGAAAACAAGAGAAAACCTATGAATGTAAGTCAGGAGGACCACCAGGACCTGCACCGTACCTGACCTCTGCAAGGATCAGCAGTTTCCCAGACTGCAAAGTCCTGATGGCGTATCCTGCTTCAGAGAGAGAAAAACACCAGCCAGGGCTATGCTGCCACGACTCAGTGAAAGGGACAGAGGACAGGGAGGTGACAACAGCAGCAGACAATTTCACAAAATCGTCTCTGGCACACCTTCATGCAGCTACACCTGCGTGAAGCAGCAGCTCCCCTCTCTGCAGGGACTCTGGGGCACTGCGCTCACTCACAGAGACAAGGGCAGCACAGAGTATTCCTTTTACCTCCACAGACTGCTCCAGTGCCATGGCAACGTGGACAACAAATAAAAAGCAAGACAATATGAACTTTGAGCAGAATTTGCCATTTTCATAGCTTCTGACTAAAAAAAAAATAAAAAAAGCTTTGAGAATTTTTTAGTGTTTTTCCACATTTCCTTGAGTTTCTTCTGCCAGTAATTCACCAGATCCTGAGATCTGGTCTCTGCCTACACTTTTCATGGGCAGATGCCCAGGTAATAATTATGCTACAGCAGTTTTTTTTCCAGGGAACTTTTCCCATATCTTTTATAAAAGCAGTACCCAAAGGCCTATCCACTAATGATGACTATTCTTTGTAATTTCTCCCTCCAGTTCCCGGTGGCAGCTGCTGCCCTGAGACAGCACGTCACAGAAAAGTTTGGAAAGAAAGGCAACAGGAAGGACCCATTAAAATGCTCCGTAGCTTTCAAGAAACAGATACTTAAAATATGAATTCTTTCCACTTTGGTTTGCCATGCTTTGTTGGAAGCAGAAGTCTTCTGGAGAACAATGGAGGTTCTCTCTTGAGCAGAGAACCTCCATTGTTCTCCAGAAGACTTTTGCTTCCAACACCTCCCAAAGGCAGTGTGTACTAGAGACTCGAGGAACTTGTGCTCTGGCGCAGAACCAGGATTCTCACAGACGTTTATGTTCCACATGAAGTATCAGAACAAAGCAGCATACAGAAATTGCCACCTTGGTTCTCAGATCACCCTTCAGCTTTTTGATGTAGCCTTCCCTGCTTTCAGGGGTTTTGTTCTTGCACCATATGACCACACACACATACAGATGAGCGCACACACACGAGTGCACAAATGTATATACTGCAAATCTACTGAAGAATCTGAAATTCAACTGTAACACCTTTCACTGACCTTTCTGCTTAGAACATTTAATTGCCTTTTAAAGACTATTGAAATATTTATCCACAAAGCCTCTGTCCAGGTTTAATGATGATAGCAGGGATGTCAGTGAAAGGGAACCCTTGTCAATGAGTTTGCACATCTTTCTGGCCTCACAGGAAAAAAAACCCCACATTAAAAAAAAAACCAAAACAAAACCACACAAACACCCCACATTAAGGTTCATCTTAGATTTCTGGAAGCTGGGCCTAGTATAGTTGGGGCAGCAGGGTTATTTTGCCTGTGTTGTGGTATCTGCAAGTCTGCCTCCTCTGCCCTCTTTCCCTGCTCTTCACTACTCAGAGACTTGATGCCCCAGCATGGGAGGTTTTAGCCAAACCAAGGACTGAAGTGGTGAGCCACAAAACTCAAAAGCATGAGCTCTTCCTGCTGAAACACCAGGCTCCCAGTGAAATGTGTTCCATATGCACACATCCTCTGTGAACTGGGCACAGCTGGGGATGTGCTCCACAAAACCCACCCACGCAATGCTCCGAAGGTCACTCACCAAGTATGTGGGACTAACAACTGAACACAACATTTGAATGTGGTGAGTCACATCACAGCTTCCAAACCCTGGGTTTGCAGCAAAAAGAACGCATTGCCATGTAAACCACTAGAAACTTCCCAGCCAGCCCAGGCAAACCAGCAGCAGTGTTCAAGTTCCATGATCTCCTAGATTTGACCCACCCTTAACAAGCTACCAGGGTGATCCCTCCCACCCACTCTGAGCAGCTCACGAGGTGGAGGGAACATTTTTCTGATTTGTCACAGGCAGTTACAGCCAAACCTCCCTAAAGCTGAGCAGGACTGAGAATCTGAAAAGCTCTTTTCCCACAGAGATTGGTTATTACCTGCTAAAGTACCACAATAGATCTCACCATACTTACAAATTCCTCTATGTGACTGCTTTTTTACTGCCATAATATTCCAGGCCACATAAAAAATGAAAATATCCCAAATGTGAAATACAGGAAAGAATCATAAACACACCTTTCAATCACAGAAGCAGTACTTAAAATAACATCTTTCTGTTTTTCATCTTCTGAGAGCAAACAGGGGGCCTGTTCCCTCAGGGCACTAATAAGCCTTTATTACCCTGATAGACATCAGTCACCCACACCTGTGTCCAAGGCCCAGGAGCTCCTTTGTAGCCTAAGCTTGGTACACCAGTCCCAGAGCACACAGCAATGATAAGCCCCCCAGCTGGTCTGGGCTGATATTTCAAAGTCTCAATCCAGGATGTCTAAACTGAGAAGTCCCCTTTTTGTCCTGATCACTGGAGCTTCATCAAGCTAGAAGGGGTCAGCATTTGTATAGGAGACCTCAAAATAAAGCAACACGTTGTAAAATGCAAGCAGATTTCCGAACTACTTCTCTCACACTTCTGCTTTTGTTTTATGCCCCACTGCCAATTCACAGCCATGGGATACATCTCCTCTCAGGCCACAGGTGCACAGTCTTCTTTCCAGATCTGGCAGCTCACACCAGTGCCTTCCTTTCTATCCCATGGTGAGACTGATTGTCTTTATCCTTCATACAGGGATGTAGAGCACATGACCGACCATATAGTGCCCTGTTTGCTTTGCCACCACATTCTGTCTCTTCTTCCCAGTATTATATTGTGCAGGTAGACCTTACTGGAATGCAACAGTCCTCTTAAAATCTGCTTGTGAAGTTTCCATTCAGTCTTTGCCATATCTGCCATGGGGCAACTTTTCAGCTGTTTGCTGCATGGATCAGGTTGGACAGGGGAGGAAGGTACTAACACTTTGAACTGCTACTGCAGCACGTTTAGCTGGCTATTAGCCACCTGTAGAGGTGCAGCTGAAATTCAAGCCTTCTTATAGGTTATACCCAGTACTTTCATCCTTCCTGACTGAAAGGAATTTTGTTTTTCCCAGTAAAAACAGATCTATAAGAAAATTAGCAAAATTGAAGAGACCATTGTGAGCTTTCCTGAAGTGATCCAAAAGCCTGTGCTTAACAGTGGTGTTTTGTAGGACTTTTCCCCTGACATTCTGCCCACTGCACCTTCCCCAGTACTACAGCTACTAAAAAAAAGACAGGGCATATTCTCATCAAAACTCTAAGGTCTGTTTCCAGTTAAGGGTGCAGTAAAATAACATGTCATTTATAAAATCAGATGGAAAAACCCGAAGAACAATTTAAAGACAGGCTGGTTTCTTCTCAGAAAAATAAACGTCAGCCTAGCCCCACTTTTTCTTCTATGCTCAGGACAGACTGAGAAGAAAAGAGGTCAAACGGTCCTTTCTGTCTCATGAGCTGGATATTTCCCACACCCTTGCACTAGAAAAGTTTGTTGTAGCCTGCAGCACCTTGAACAAGTACATTGAAGGAGTGAGTGAGATCTGATTATTGTTTTCAGGTTGTTTTTAAATATTAACATAGTTGCCAAAAGACTAATACCTCCCTACAATCCATTACCTACCTGGCCCAGGTCATCCAAACAGCATACCAGGTTACTTGGTCTCATCTCTCTGTTTACCACATCTCAACTTTGGGAGTGGAGTTGCTTTTTTTGTATCCCTTCCTTTAGCAGCTGAGAAATGAGGCCCCACCTTGACAGATTCACATGAGTAACTGCTTTTAGCCAAAAGCATGATTTACAAAAGTTGATGTTTCCTCACCAAAAACTAAACCAACATGGCTTTGACTTGAAACACAGTTGTTTCAACAAAACATTTGCTTCCTGTAAACAACAAAAGAGAAGAAAGGGTAGGATATTTAATTCCCTGATTAAATCCAAGAAGCAGTGGATGCAGACTGATTTCTACCCAGGACCTGAGGAAATCCACATCTCTTATGGGAGCACTGTGACTGCCAAGATACAGGATAGCCAAATCTTGCAGTGTCTTGATATTCTTGTACAATTTCATACAAGTTATAGTCAGAACAGACTATACAACAGAAATCAAATATATTCTTGCCTCTGTATTTGCTAACCACTGTGCTAGAGAGTATTTGTAATTTCCTTTTCTCTGGCTCAAAAAATAGGTATTTTATATGGTAGGGACACAGGTCCAATGGGAGGTCCCATGGATGTGCTGCCCTTTCTTCCTAACATACTCAAAAGTGGTGGTAATTCAGTGGGAACAGATTATCCAGCTCCACCCAAGCATACACTGAAACTGTCTGAGGGATTCCCAGTTTCTGGGCAAATGCATTAACCCCTGGGTTTAGTAAAAGGGAAAAATTACTGTGAATAAAAATCCACTCCCAGAAAAAAATGAAATCCCAGGAGTAAGTAGTTAGAAAGTTTGACCTGAATTCATAAATAGTTTTAGGATGACCTAAATACCGTTTTCCCAACAAACTTACTGTTCACCAGAACTTTTTCTTCTGATTTTAGAGTCCAGTTGGTTCATTTGAGCTCCCTTGCTATAGACATTAAACAACAAACAATATAAGGTTTTCTTTGTATACATCTTAAGTAGAAAGAAACTCATTATGGGATTCCCTAGTCCACACTTAGAAAGCTGCAGTTTGGTTTTCTAGAGTGGCCATCATAACAAAATTATCACTATGAGGAACACAGCAGACAAAGTGGCCACAATCATCCCCAAGAATGACATTCTCCCAAGTTAAAGGTCACAAATTGCCTGACAGAATTGCCCTTTTCATAAGTCACTGTAAATATTAAAGTTCCTGAGAAAAGCGGATGACACGGTATCATCCTCAGCTACAAAGCAAAATGAAAGGGCACCTAATTAGAAGTTTCACAAATATCAACAAGGCAAAGCTAGAGCAGATCTCAGCCTGTGGGAAGGAATTTCCTTCTGATTACCCCATAAATGAGACCCCAACTGTGGTCACCACTGCTACCACAGACTGACCACATCTTTCCTCCACCTCCACAGGCAAAGTCACCAGACAGTTCAGCCTCAGACACAGGGACAAGTGTTCACTTGAACCTCTTCACGCTCATTTTGAACCCTCACAAAGGAGCTCTGTAAAGGATGAGGAGACGTCAGAGAGGTTGGTATTAAAGATGCAGCAAAGGTAAAGCACCCATTGGATGAGCTTGGCACATCTCTCATCAGGCTGATCAGCACTGGGAGGCAGATGCTGTCAGCTAATGGAGCCTGACAGGCTGAGCAACTGGAGACATTATTCAGACTGGGGATGTGTAATTAAATCATAAAGTGTACCCTGATGTGGCTGCTGGGGAATAATCATGGGCCTCAGGGGGATGAAAAGGCATAAAGTTGTGAGCAGCAGCACCTAAAAGGTGCAATTATGGAGGAAATCATAGGATTTGTTATTCTTCTGGTTAGCCTGGCACTGGTGGACCTGGTCAATGCCCTTCACCCTGGCCCCACGGGGAGACTTCTGCCACTGCCCCTCACCATCACCTTGAGCCCACCCCCATCCCCAGGCTCCATCATGGCAAATGGCCTCGGGTGGAGGTGTGGGGCTGCTGTGGGACTCAAAAAGCACTGGCTTGGGCTGCACCCCACAGAAACCTCTCAGAGATCCCCCATGGGGACCGCGAGCTCTCTGCAATGCTTGCAGCCTCTCACTGAGCTGCACGCTGCTTGCTGCCCTTGCTCGAAGGCAGGATTTCTCATTTCATGGCTTTTATCACCAGTTTCTTCTGAGAGTCTATCTGTATAATTAAGAGAGTTTTTCAATAACTTCCAGTCACTCCACACACATAAACAAAACAGCCAGAGGGCTGCACGGAAGTGCTGTGCAAAGGCAACTGTGTGGCCACTGCACATGTCTGCCCCATCTCTGCAATGGTTTCCTTCACCCCTGGCAGATTCAATCCCCACAGCAGGTGGAAGGGGGTGTTGGGGCACCCCAGGCCCCCAGCTCACTGTGCGTGGGGCAGGGCTCTGTGTCAGAGCAGCCTGTTCCCTGTCCTGCTGAGCCAGAGCACAGTGGGGAGAAAAGTGGGGGGAAAAAAACGAAAAAAAGGATCTATGAAAGGCAGGTTAAAAGCAGGCTGCAGCTTAACCCACCCTCTGGGACATCTGTGACTGAAGGCGAGGAATCTGGTGTGAACTGGACACAAAACAACAGGTTCAGTGTGAGGAAACCCCACTGGCATGCCTGAAAGTCTGCAGGGTCCAAGGCCACTGGAGCTTTTTTGGTGTCATTCATAGCGAAACACCTCTGGTGAGAGGAGCCGAGAGCAAACCCTTTACTGGGTTGACAAGAAATATGCAAATCTAAAGAAAGAGGATTAATTTTATCACTTCACTACTTTACTTTTACATCTACTATTACATACAGAAAGAGACCCATGGTGCTGAGGAGGACAGGGGGGCCCATGGAAACTGGAGTACCGGGAGAAGATGCTGGATCAAAGGTAACAGAGCAAACAGTTATGTGTGCGATGATGAGCTGTCCTCACCACATCTTCAGAGCTTCTCATTTTAAACTATTCCAAAGCAAGACGTGGTGCTACAATTCTAGCATTTATTGTTCAGCTCTGTCTGAGCTTTAAAATGCAGGTCCCATGGCAGCATGGAGAGATGGGGAACTTCAGCCAATTTTCAATAACTAGGGGAACAGTGACAGTAACTGCGCGTATTAGCTGCATTGCTAACCCCACAACACTTGGGGTATATATGAAGTCATTGTTTCCACACGCAAAATATATCACCAATAATGAATCTCATGAAAAAGATTAGGAGAGCAGGGTAAAAAAGGCTGAGGTGGGTAGCTGGCATTAGAGCAGGGTGCTGTTTTCACTATGTCACAGCTCAGCTGATTGCTTGAAGCCCGGTCTTTCCCTAGGGCTTTGTAGCACAGTCACTTTTCTGGACTCGTGCTTAAATGGAACAGTTTGGCCTTCAGATGCAACAATAGCTTACGTGCAGGACTCCCTAAAAGCTCAGATCCCTGGAGAGGAACATGAGGATGTCTACAGGAATGAGCTGGCTGTGGCCCGAAACAACGGAGCAGATTTGTGTAATCCCTTATAGACCAAAGAGAGGAGTTAATAACTTTCCAGGCAGTGCTTCAAATTGGATCACTAGGGATATCTGTGAGGATTCCAAAAGAAATGTTCCTGATGGTCATTAATGTGTTCCCATTGACGTACAAGATGCACACACACATGTGCAGAAGCAAAGCAGAAACTGGCCTGGAAAAAAACCCAACTTGTGTGCAAAGGTGCACTTACAGTAAATCTCATCGCAAGGGACTCATTCATTTCCAAGACAAATAATGACTCCCATTGCCCTTCCACGTGTGCTCCCGACAAAGGGGTGTGGGAGCTGGATGCAGGGCATGTGTATAGCCCAGCTTCCACCCTTGAAAACTCCAAGGGGCCACGCTCTGTTTCCATAACACTTTTTACATGCTTACTTTTATGGGTCTCTTGATGACAATCTAAATCCTGCCTGTTCTTCAATAAACCATTAATCTTCCAGATCGAGTTCAGGGAAGTTGCTGTGTAGCAATAAAGTGCATGTTTCCAGAGCCCAGAGGGAACAAAAAGGGAAAAAAAAGTGAAAGAGAGCAACGTTGTTTCTGAAAAACAACTTCCTGGCTTGGAGGGGTTTGGGGGCATGCAGGGTTATCTCCCCACATCCTACCTGGAGCCTATCCCTCCCCTCACCAAACCTTGATGCCACTTTGACTGTAACATTTGTGAGAAGGTCCACCCTCCAACAGCAGTGTCAGTGTAAGAAAGGGGCTGGTGAGCCCCTGTGCCTTCCACCCTGATGGCCCAGGAGCCTTTTGTGAGTGGGGCCATCTGGAACTGTGCTTTGATGAGCAGATACCAGCTGGGAAGAGTCAGTGATCATCACCTAGCTCCTGCTAGGCCTGGCTTGGAGGTCAGTGGGGAGAGTGCTCCATCATTTCCTCTTCAGGATCTAGCTTGCATCACCTCATTTACAGGCTTGCTGCTGCTTTTGTAGACTGAAGCGTAAAATGTTTCCTCTTTGTCTTCAAACTACCTCCTTTGGTGTGCTGAGGGAACCAGTCTCACAGAGCTGGTGGTGCAAAAGCCATCAAGTCCCCACACCAACCCTGTCCTGGGTTTGCATTTGAACTGGTGACCCACAGCCTGAGTTACAAGTTCTGTGCCCCACTTTATAACAGGAAAAATTAGCAGAATCCCTTGTGCTTCTAGGCCCCTATAAAACTGATGGTAACCATATGTCAGTGTGTGTAGCTGTTAGGAAAGCACGTACTACCCTACTCAAAAGAGATGGTAGCAGTCAGTATGAGAAAATGCCAAAAAAATCATGTTCAACCTGACTTCAGTGCCTTAAGCTATGTCTTTTATGCAGTAAAGAAAAAGAGGACAAGGATAGGCCTGAAAAATAATTTCCCTGAGCTATAGTCCTGTAGAAAAATTAGTGTAAAGGGGGAAAAATAGGCACATCAGGAACACACATTCGGATAGAAGTCCAATTATTGGATTCTCCCCGTTCAAACTGACACAGCTCTCAACAGAAAAATGAGGGAAAATTCACTGTCTGTCTAGACATCATAAATAAATACAAGGACTCAAAGTGTCTAGTACTATTACTATAAACTCCTGTGTCTCTGATCCTTCCCTGGCACACATGTATCTCAAAAATATTCCTATACAGGACACTTTTAATCCCAAAGCTCTGCCTATTCCACATGAATGTTATGTTCTCTTCTTTCCACATGAATTTAATGTTCTTGTTGTTCCTGATGATAGTACTTCACAAAACAAACTAAAGGTCATGGAAGAGAACATGACAAAAGGAATCATGGGACATATTGAATGTTCTTCATGAGCTTTTTTACAAAAGTAATGCATAACTCAGTATGTAAATATCCACACAAACACTAAGTACAGTATCTACAGATCACCTGAAGCAATAAAAGCCTTGTGCAACCAGCTGTAAGGCAGCATTTTTCTAGCCATTGCAGCACATGAAAGTTAGCCCTGTTAGCAGCCATTTGCACCTCTCTGCAGAAGTGAAGTGCACGATTCTTTTAATCTGGTCCTGCATTGCTGATGAATGTAGGAGAAAAAAATCTTTACAGTGAGCATCCATCTGAGATACACATCCTGGCCAAGGAGCAGCTAATTATATATGACTGAAGTTAATTATGTTTAACACTGAGCAAATATATCCCGAGCAACAGAATGTGACAGAGTTCTTGCTGCTGTTTCCTTTGGTGGAGGCACAACGAGCAGTTCCTTGGTAAATATGGGTAGGTGCTACCATCATGGGTGATGACCCATGGGCCTCACTGTCATTTCTTAGATAATACTCACCCTTCTAACCAAAGTCAACAGCATCCTTTGGTGTAAAATCCTGTGCAGCTGATGAAAATTAACACCCACGCACACGATGTGTGCCCATCCCCAGAATTTCCCCAGTGCTCTCATACAGTGCTGTGTATGCAAAGTCACATCTGGAGAACTGTCCCAGTGGTGATTGGGCTTTCAGCAGTCTCAGCACTGCTCCATGCTTCTACAAGTGCCAAAAGTGTTCCCTGCTTCCCAGTGTGGCCGCAGCACAGTGCTAGCAGGCTGGAAAGCAATTACTGACACTCAGTGGCCTGCTGTTGCTGACAGGATCAGCAATAGAAGCGGGTCATTCTGTAGCATCAGGAAAATGATGGAATGGGTGTTCCATTAAGGCTTTGAAAGAGACACCACTGGGGCTTGTCTGTGTAATTTTCAAGGGCAGTCTGTCTGCTGCAGTATTGCTCCATACCTATTGATAAAAAATAGTAGCAGCAGCAGTTTGTCTCTTCCTCTCTTGTCTCTTACAGGAAACCTTGCTTGATCAGTTTACCGTGTTCTGAGGAAAGAGAAGGGCTGTAGACATCCTTAGAGGTGCACAGTTTACATTTCCTCCTGAAGAGAAGGAAAGGACTGGTCTTTTGTTGACTGTCTAGGGTAGAATTCAAAATCACTTGCCTGTCTCACATCCTCTCTCCTGCACTATTCAGCTGATGTTTTCATTGCTGGGATGAGACACAGCTGTCCCTGGGAGGGCTAGGCTGGGGACCAGCCCCACAGCAGGCTTGCTCCAGATAAGCTGCAGGCACTGGAGGCGTCACATGCTGGTCCCATCTAAACAGCTGGAGTTCACACTGGAGGAAGTTCTTTAATATCGTGGTTCCTTCTCCAAGTATAAACAACTCATCTGCCTTTTCTCACTTCCCCTCAGAGCTCAGCACTCTGAAATTCTCAGCATGGTTATTCTCACATTAGCCTTACACAGTGAAGATGTGATCTTTATAAATTAGAATCTTAGCCAAAGCAAGTAATTTTCCAGAGTGCCACAGCGAACCTGCAGGTGAAGGGAGAACTGAATTTAGTCTCCCATATCCCAGAATGAGTGCCCTGCTCACCAGCTCTCAGCCAAGCAAAAAGGTCCTGTTACAGGGCTCCCACTGACCTGAGGAGGGATAAGCTGAAATATTCCCGTGGTAGCCAAGTGCTAGCAATTGGCATTTGTTGCCAGTGGCTACTCTCACATCTGATAGTATTAAGGAGGGCAAAAATGTTTGTTGTTCCTAAGTGGGCAAATGCTTTGTATTTATACCATATCTTTCATCTGAGATTCGTGGCCATTTCATGCCTGTCAGCAACACATCATATTCACACAGACAGCAATGTATGTGGCATCATCTGATAATCAAGTGAAGCACAAGACAGTAAAACAGATTACCAGGGGAGAGAGCTGGGAACACTGCCTGTAATGCACCATTCAATAGCCTTTATTATCCTTCTTTTAGTCACTTTTTTTAGGTGGCAAAAGCTTCAGTCTAACCTGGCCTAATACAAACTAGAACCCTACCCAAAATAAAGCAAAACGAAATTAAGCTTTGAAAAACTCTGGTGCTCATTGATTTTCTATTATTTTTTATTTTCTTGCCTAGTTGAGCTGGTTACAGAAGTGTCAATGCACTAAGAAGGTGGCTCATCCTGCATCTATTTTTGGCTGTGTGTAGTAGGAACTGCAGAAGCATGTGAAAATGGAAAGAATATAAAACCAAATCAACAAATACAAGGAGTCAAATATGATCAGTGCATAGAAAAAAAATAGCTCTTTGAGAATTGATTTGATTATTTGGGTAAGTGTGGGCATTTTCTGAGAAGGGGACAGATCCAGGGGAACCCACTGTGAGAGAGCCAAGCTGGGGAGAGAAGTTTTGTGATGAGTTGTAACACATGAGGCTCCTGGCCTTACTTACCACCATCTGTGACCTGTGCTCTGGTCCCAGGAAAGTGGATTCTCTCATTAACCTTCTTTCTCTGGTTAACTCTTTCCCTGGCAGAGCACAGCAGTGCTGTGAGAGCTTGGGAGATCCTGTGCCCGAGGCAGAGACAAGTTCTGCATTTCCACTTCAGTTATTCAGCAGGTTCAGTCTGTTGAATGAGTAACCTCACAGGTGCATCTGTACATGATCCACTGGTAGGATTTAGGACAGCTACTACCACAGATCCCAATGTGGTTTGAGAGCTGGCACTTTTGTTTAAAGTAGGTCCTGGAGCCAGACCATGTACACATGCCACATGTGACCTTCTTTTCCTCTTCTATCAAAGGGGGTATTTGTTAACTATTCCAGCAAACATGTGAGGTACAGCACTGCCAAGAAACGGGAGCCTAACTACTGTGTTCTTCTAAGAACGGATGCATTTGTAAAAAAATAAATCATCTCCATTCAGTCAAATTATGGTCAATTATCATTGCCTTCAAGCCAAGATATATTAGCTCTGAATCTGCTTTAACTCAGTTACTGAAGCACACTGGAAACGTCATTCAATTTGGAAAAAAAATATTATTACCTTTTATTCCTTAGCAGTCAAAAAGATTTTGAAATAAGATTAATGGGGGAAATTTTCTTCCTTCTATCTGTAGCTTTTGAAAATTAACAATGGTTCTTTTATTTTGGTGTAATGGATACCTGACAATCTTCAGTCACTGGACTGTCTGCAAGGCATCATTGCATTCACTTCACATGCAATTAACTCTAATGACTAAAACATATTTTTGCTTTTTTTTTCCCTGCTGCCATCAAAGTATGAATTTGGACAAAGACAAATGCAAGTATATACAAAACTATCCACATGCTTTCTGAAACCCCTCAGGCCAAGGATAGCTCTGTCAGTCTGCAAGAAAATGGCCACATTTTCGTGCTTACTACCTCACTTCAAGTGTAAACAGACCCCAAAACACACAGTGTTTCCCTCATAGCAGCTCAATTTAATGCAAGAAACCACTGGAATAAGCAAGCTTTTTGATCCATAAAGCAGAGCTGTAATTTACATTTTGTTCTGTTTTTCCTTCTTATCACCAGTGCTGTCAGAAGACTCTTGATTCATTATTGTGGCAATGGAAACACTGAAGCACTGAGACAGCGGCATGGGTAAATGTGGAAGATGCAATTACTGACTGACCCGCTATTCCAGGACACTGAGGGTGTCCCAGGAGATTACATTGCTGGAGGGAAACACAGTCTTGCTGATGGGTAGCTTTAGCTCCACAGGAGCTTGTGATCAGGACCCAGAATTATTTAATAGAGAGTGAGTGAAGAAAGCAGAGCACAGCGGAGCAGGTTTTGTGGGAAAGCAAGCAGATATAACTTTATAGCAATCTGATTTTTGAAACAACCTCAAACAACCCACACAAGCAGGTCTTAGCTAGTGCTGGCAACCCTGTACATAGCCTGACAGATTTAAGGAAGTGCAAAGTTGCCTCTAAACATTCACCCTCTGCATTGGGACACAAAATCCCAAAACATCCCCTATATGTAATGCTGGAAATGACAAAGCAGCAATGAGACCCAGGGTTAAAGCTTGCGGCAAAGCCAGCTACATACCATGGCCAAGGAGTGGAAATCCAGTGGGACCAGAGATCTGTGTCAGATACTTGCCTGTAAGCTCAATGCCAGCCCACACAATTTGCTACAATGCAAATCTAAATCCAAAAACCTCAAAATGCACTTTTTTCCAGAGGCTGAATAAGCAATGCAGGTTTCCATAGCAGCTGATCAGCTTTGCCAGCCTCCCCAGTGGCTCACCAGCACCCCCAGCTTCCTTGCAGGAGGGTGTCCCTGTGGCTCTGCCTGCACACACTGGGGACCTGAGCGTGCTGCCTGGTGCCCTGATGAGCCAACAGGTACTGAAGGCAGATCTGGAGCACCTGGCTCAGCAATGTACTATAAAACACAAGGAATCGTTTCAAAAAGAGGCTAAGAAAAGGATCCTGTACAAACTGTGCCCAGTCTCGTTACTGGAAATCTATTTGATGTAGTGAACAAACATGGAGACTTTTCCAGGAAAAGTGTTTCTTTATTTAAATAAAATTAGTGCCAGTAGAAACATAATAATAAACTTTAAATACATGAGACAATTATATACAACTCAATGTTAGGAATTATATACATCAGTTTTTTACAGATACAAATACATTTATATCAAAAGTAAAGGACGAAGGAGAAAGCAATGGAAAATGTGACAACTCGCGCATGTCAGTCTCATTTGGAAAGTTTCAGGATTCAAGTGATTCCAGGCAAAGTGCCAAACTTAATTTGGCTTCTTTCAAACTTAAAACAGCCCCTTTTAGAGTAAATCTACCAAAAAGCTTTATATGGTCTGATCCAAAGTTCAGTGAAGTAGATGGAAAAACTCCCACTGCCTTCAGTCTGGCCCGAATCAGGCCCTTTGTGAGCACAATAGAGCCTTTGTTCTGCTGTGGTTAGTGAGAGACAGCGATCCCTGATCCCTCGGCATCCTGCATCACATTAACCCTCTGAGCCCAACACAGGCTTGGCCCTTCCCAACAGCAGGAGCACAGCAGATTCCAGC
The DNA here is from genome assembly GCF_001604755.1 of Lepidothrix coronata. NCBI lineage: Eukaryota > Metazoa > Chordata > Aves > Passeriformes > Pipridae > Lepidothrix > Lepidothrix coronata. The sequence continues at coordinate 249,181 of NW_016690277.1, read as the reverse complement.
TTCAGTTCATTTCTGCCATTTTCCAAGCTGTCTCTCCAGCTCTAATGCCAGTGGATAAATCACAGAGCTGTTTTAGTGCAGGAAATACGTGGAGACGTTTTGCAAATATTTTGCTGTGCAATGCTTTAGATTCAGGCTCTTCAGCCCTCATGCTTTAAAGCTAATCAAAACACTGTAATAAGTTATTATAAAATATAAGGTATGATTGAAATATTATTTTTTATTTTTATTATTTTTTTAACTTCTTTTAAAAGTGCAATAATTTAGTAGCAAATTTCATGAGCAGTTGAAAAATGTCACAGTACCATTAAACGAGGGGGGGGGTGTAGTTTGTGGTGGTTTTAAAACCTGGTTGCTAATAGCTTTATAGAAATGCATGTGTCACATGCAAGCTGATTAAAAAAAAGATGTAATGCAATGTTTACCTACACTGGCTTAAACAGAGCAGAAAGTCTAGATTCTTTAATGATGTAAATGAGTACAGTTTTACTGACCTCAAATGGAGAATTTACCTCCAACAGAGAAGCACAAAATCTTGTGCCTGTCCCTGACTCAGCTGATGACTTCAGTGGGACCAGGAATACACCCTTACTAGGTTAAATTGTATCTGGAATTCCACCTATTTTTCAAGGGGGCATAACAGAGCAGCATTTGTTCAAGCCTTTCTACACCTTACAGCCTGTAACAAAGATCTTTTAGCATCTTCTTTATCTTACAGATCTTTGCCTTTAGTGACCAAATGTCTTTAAAAAAAATACAAAAGCAAAAAACAAAACCACTTTTCCTAGTAGTAACTCATCACAGGCTGAATTGCAGCAGAAGGTGGGGAACCTGACCCAGCCAGTACAGTTATAACTTAAACAAAGACAGATATAAATGGCATGGATCTGAAATTGGGCTTTACAAACTGCCTAGAAATTTGGTGCCTTTTTTTTTTTCTCCTTTGTCTTTCACTCTTTCTGTGCCTAAAGTCAGTCTCCAGATATGATGCAATCTCCCTTCAAGTACAACATCAACAAGTCTTCAGCTTTTGAGGCCTCATTGAGCATATCTGCTGTTGGCTGTGGTTTGTCATAAGAAAAACACAGTAAAAGTACTTCTAGTCTATCACAGTTTTGTGTGAATGAGCATTATCCATAGCCTTTAAGAACCAGGCACTTGCATTAGGGTAACTTCCCTAAACATTTCCCAGATATTTACAGAAATCTGAAATATGCAGAGACATGCCAGTAATAATTACCTCGTTAGAAAAAACATCTACATTCTCCTTGTTCTTAGCTCTCATAGTCAGAAATAATAATGGAAAAATTAAAATTAAGCAACCCAATTATGTGCAAGTTACACTTTGGGGTTGGGTACCACTGCTTCCTTGTCCTGCCAGCTCTTGGGAGCGCCTCTGGCCCAGGGGCACAGATACCTGTTCAGAGTTCATTGGAGAGCATAAAAGTAGAGCCACAAGTTCTTAGTGGGAGCTCCACTCACGCTTTGGCAGCAGATCAAGGGAACCCTGCAAGTGCTAGGAGTTCTTATGGATGTTTTCCACAGACCCCTCGCTGCTCTCGTTGAGGAGTGTTTCTGACACTTCCCCTAGTTCAGTATCCAGCACTTCCTCCTGGATGGTGAAGTGCACATCTGGGGAGGAGGATTCGGAGCTCACGCTGCTGCCTTCCATGGAGCAGATGGCACAGGACAGGGATGGCACCATGCTCTCCTGCAGCATGTTCAGCATCATGGGGATCTGGACAGATTTCAGCCCCGCCACGGTTGGTAGAGGCTTTACAGCTTCCCCCCATTCTCTCTCCTCATCTTTGTAGAGCAGAAGCAAATTGGATGACTTCTCTTTTCTTTTGGATTTCATGTAGCCAAGCATTATCCCTATCAGGAAGATCCCATAGAAAGACATGACAATCAGAATGTAAAAATACTCGTTGCTGTTGTTCTTCTCTGTGCTGCGGGATTCAGCATCAAGCATGGCTTGGGTCACATTTGCATGGTCCATCTTCAGCATGGAAAGTGTTTTACCACAGCTAAAGCCTGGAGGAGAATGTGCATGGATATATAAGATCAAACTTCAGAGCAAAGATGTAAAAGAAAATTGAAAAAAGATTGCCCCCAACTCTTCTTTGCTACTTGTAATTTGTAAGCTTGCAAACCCCATACCTGATTGAAGTTCACAATCTGTCATACCTCTGCATTACTATTGTAAGTGCATGAACTCTTATTAAGATACAGAAAATATTAAAGAAAACACATAATATTAAATTATCTTGAGTTCTAAGCTGAATTATAAAACACCCAATCCACATAATTAAAGAAAGAAAACTAAATAGAAATACCCTGCTAGGCACTTAAATATAGTTTTGTGCTACTTGATCATGGTGGGGGAAAGTTAGAGGTATTATTTTGTTCAATGATACAGGAAAAAAATAATCAAAAAGCAACTTACGTTGGTATGCAAATAATTCCTCCTTTTGCAAAGCTCAAGAGACCTTTCCTCTACCAAATGCCGGGTGTTCTGAAAACTTTCCTCTGCTGCAGTTGGAATAAATAGCTCTCAAGAAATGTTTCATCACGTGTTTTAGAGGCACAGTTTATAATAGTTTTGTGTTGGAGTCAACAGATGAACTTGAAGGATTGCAGTTCAACCCACTGAACTCTTAACAGCTGTGAAAAGAAAAAGAGTTGGGAATTCAGAATTTACTCTTTCCTAACCAGTTTAGCACTGCCTCTTTCAGCTTGTGAATCCATTCCTTTCACGTCCCAATTGCTAAATCTGACCTGTTACCTAGAGAGCTGCTACACAGAATGGAAAACCTGCAAACCATTATTCTGTGTTTGTCATATAGAAAAATATATATGTGAATTTTGTAGTAGACACTATCAAGTTATTTACATGCCTGCTAAACATAGTCTTCACTGAAGAGATGGGAAACAGGTTATTTTCTTTCGTCAGGATTAGTGACAAAGCTTTAAAAAGTTTGTGCAAAACAAAGTGGTGACTTTAAACTTGTGTTGCAGCTCCACTTTACCACAAGGCGTGGGACTGAGGAAAACTGAGCCCTGAGTCTCGAGTGTGTTTTGGATGGAAGGGTGTTGGTGCTACCTAACTTTAGCCATCAAAGCAGCAAATATGGGATCTGGATTCCCTATATAATCAGTGGAATGGTGCAGACTCCTCCAGGAAGAGACTTGGAGCTGCTGAAGTTCATGGCCCCCTTCTCCCACTGTTTGTTACATTCTCTCTGCATGGTGTTTGTGCCTGGGTAGACCAGGGCCACTGAGTCAACGTAGATTTTGGTATGAAGGGACATTAGCAATTTCTGGGCAGTGATGCTTTCCGAGTGACTGCTGGAGGCTGCTGTAACTGGCTGCTGGGCTGAGCAGGACACCTCCCAGATGGCTGGGGAAGGCAGAGTTAGGATGCAGTCTGGGTTGCAGGGCCCACAGAGTTCCCAGCTCAGTGGTACAAGAGGCTCTGAGACCCCTTTTCAACACGTAAGCAACAGTACAGGCCATGGGAAGAAGGAGGCCCAGCTTGCACCTTAGGGATTTCATTTCCTTATCCTCTCCATCCCCGTTCTTCACACACAAAGCCCAATTAGTCAGGCCCCACATGTGAATGTCACCCCTTCTGCAAAGCTTCAAGGATGTTTATGTAACAGAACACTCCACTTCCAGAAAGCAGTAGACTGGTGCTGGAGTTTCCCAACGGTAGGTCTGGGTGGTTTTTTTTCCCCTGCAGTCACTTGTGGATTGTTTGCATAGACAGCAAATTCTTTTCCAAACTCTGCCCTCACAATCCCTCTGAGGTAAAGGCAGATAGGATTAACTTCTCTTCACATGTAGGAAAGGGCAAGAGAGAAAAGTTAAGCAACTTTAGATATAGTGAAGAATTCAAGAAGAGACAGAATTGTATCTGTGTTTGGAACCAGCATTTTCCATCATTTCTCTGAACAACTGCACAAAGAAAGGAAAAAGTTACATTAGCCAGATTCCCTTCTCTGCACCTTAAAATAGAGGATCCACCCTTTAGGATGTTGGTTTTATCTCCCTGCACATTCCCATGTGATAGCTCAGGAGCTGTTGATGTTGGACTAAAGTCTACTGGGATTTCATCTGACAAAATCTGTCTGCAGCACGAGCTTGCCAAGTCTGAATTCCTCTTCCCTGTTCCCGACAAATTACTGAGTAGGCAACAAGAGCATATCAACTGGTAGGTTAGAGCATAACCCAGAGCAAGTGTCTGGATTTTTTAGTTAATTTGGGAAAATTTTTACTTCTCAGCTTCATGTGATATTTGCTCTCCCATTCAGCTCCGGAAATTTGGTGTTTGAAAAATTAAAGACAACACGTCAGGTTTTACCAACACCTGTTTATGCAGGACTCTCACAGCACGGTGAGGAAGCGCCCAGCATTGTTGGGTCAATGCAAATTGGCTCAAATCCTTTCACTGTGCCCATGAAACCCTACGAAACCAGCTCAGAAGTTGCTTAGTCCTGGGAACAAGACCACCTAAAGCCTGTCCTGCTGCCTTCTTTCATCAGTCACATGCAGGCCATCACTCACCTCGGCACAAAGGCAGATTGAGAGGCACTGACACCCCACTGCTCCCACCAGTGAGCCAGCAGAGCAAGGGCACACCAGCTCTTCTGCTGGCACCTGCAGGTGCAAATAGAATCTCTTATTTGCTCCAAAACCTCACATTCTTCATGTAGGTGAAGCTCTGTCCAAAATTACCGAGACAAACTGAAGCACCCCACAGGAGCACAGGAACACTTCTCAGGTACATCCATAGATTTATGCAATTCTCCCAAAGTTTAACTGAAAGATGACTGAATTGTACAATTCTGCATAGCTATTGCTGAAAACTCTTTGCAACTGTGTTTACTTTGGCTAGCTGATGACAACATCTCTTCTCCATCTGTTAGCCCATGATTCTGAAAAACAGTTTAATTTTAAAAAGGCCTGGAAGGAATCCCTGAGCCTTCTATAGACATGAAGAGGAGGGATAGGAAGACACTGGGGAATAACCACCTGAAAAACATATGCCACTCGCTTACTGATGTCATAAGTCAGCTTTCTCAAGCTGTACCCTGTAGAAACTATATTTTTGTCTAAAAACAAGACATTGAAAATTGGAACTTTTAGTTTTGTGTTTCAAAATTATATTTGCTGCAAATTACATTGTAAAGCCATTGATCACATCAAAAAGCTTGCTTAATTTGAAGTAATTTATTTTTTTAGAGTTAAACTTACTAGCTATTTCTTTTTTGATGTTTCTGTCTTCCTTTCAAATCAATTTTTTTTCCTCAAACTTCAGAGAATTTTCCCTTAAAATTCACTTTGAAATTTCACCTGAAATGGCACTCATGCTTTCAGCAATTGCCTCTCATGTGCTCTTCTTCACCTTCTTTGCACCAGTCCCAGTCAAAGCTATAACATTCAAGAATAATCCTCGTGCTGTTGTTACCACCTTCCACATTCCCCCTTTGGAAGATATTCAGACCAATAAAGCAGAGCAACAGCCAGGCACTCCAATGATGAAAAGGTCACAAAATAGTTGTTGATGCTAGATATTTTTTCTCAAGGTCCCTGTCTCCTAGAGAGCCTTTTGTGGCAGCAACCTCCGTCACCAAAGGACGCAAACTTTGAGGCTTGAGGCATCCCATGGGGCAGGAATTCTTCACAACATGGCTTAAGGGATCATATAATGTGAGCCCTTTCTCCAAATAAAAATGTGAGGACAGTCAGAAAACTGAACAAAGACAGAATCCATTATGAAGAAAACATGAAACCTCCTCAGAGACCCAGATGACTCTGCAGACTTCCATGGAAAATATATGCCTAACCCTTCATTATGGGCATAATCCATGGTCTGATGCTGCATTTATCTTTCCTTTCCCAGTTAGTGAATTAATAAGACAAAAGACACAAGATAACTGTTAAAGGGCTAGCTCCTATGGGAAGCTGAGCCTATTTGATAAGTGTCTGCTAACAGTATCACTCTAAAGAGTACCCAAATATGTGCATTTTTGGAGGTATCATTTGAAAATCTGAAAAGAAATGCAAAGAGAATCAGGAAGAAAAGAGGAGTTGGTTTTTTTCTTCCTGGACATGGGCCTTTAATGGAAGCAATATTTGGGAATTTACTTCTAGGGAGAAAAAGGAAGGAGAGTTTTGCCATGCAAATATGGACTTAGTTATGATTTAGACCTTCGAGACACGAGTCGGCAAAGAACAGCAAATATGATACTTTTCACTCATATATATTATTTCAATTAAAGTAAAATTAGAGATTAAGAGTTGGGTTTGGCACCATAAAGGAAGACAAGCTTTTTCCACAATAGATGTTTGTGCCCTTGATCTGGTCTTGCACTTGAAGACCTGCCATGCTCAGGACCTCATCAGGACCTGATTCAAAGCCCCTAAAAGTTAGTGGCAATGTCTCTCCTAAAACAAACTTCAACACTTGCTCCTTACAAATTCTGTGCAACTCAAAACAAACTTTCAGTGAAGCTTGTGAGTATATTGGAATAAAAGCTAGTTCAAAAGCAGCAAGCAAGTCACACATTCATTCCCAGAGTAGGAATGAGTAGCAGCCCAACACAAGGCACGGGCTGGCAAGCCTACTTACAGTGCGGAATTTATGAGCTTTACTATGTGCTCATAACATTTCTGTGCCTCATCAGTTCACCCATTTGTGAAATTAATCTGATATTTGTGCTGGAAGGTACAGCAGAGTAACAGACTGGCAGATCTCTACCTGAAAAGGTAATGACCACTGTGCCTGTGAGCACAATGGCTGGGCTGGCACCTGAGCCATTCTCACACAGCTCAAGGTTCAGTGTCATTTTTCATCACTCCTCCTTATTTTTCACACTGCAGAAATAGATGACATTTTTTATAAACTTGACACAAGCAATTTCTAGAGGAAGATGGTAATTTCCTTAGTGTCATCCATAATAAACTGTGTTACCATCTGGATACCAAATGGAAGTAATGGTCTGACCTGTTATTAACTGTAAAAAAACTTAGTAAAAGGCTACAGCTCTTCCTTGCTACCTTACAGTCTTCACTGGGGAAAACATGCAAATATAGGTCTAGAAGATGAATGCATCAGCCTTCTCTCCAACTGCAGAGTTTAGTTTGCTTTAATTCAAATTTTATTTAACCCTCATAGCAGATCCCTATTCTTGAAACTTGAAGTTTCTCAGGCCTTCCCTGCACTCAGAGCAGCAAAAAAAAAATTTAATCAGTATCAGCAAATGCAGGGTTCAGAAGCATCTCACAGCTGAGATGACCATCTCAGGCCCTCAACTCTAGCAGTGGCAAGAGATTTCCCAGAAGCCGTATCTGGAGTGTGCAATTGCTCTCCAACCACATAACAAAGATCTGTAAGGCAAATTGGTTTCTGATCCTGGACATGACAAGCAACAGAAAACCTCAATGATATCTGTAATAACAGTTTACAGTAAATTTAGTATTTACTGTAAGGCTTGTGTCGTGGGAGTCTTGGAGTTTTGGATAGGCATTTCTTTTTGACCTCTAAAGTGAATTTCAGAAAGCTCAGAATGACTGGAAACAAATAGAGTGGAAACAGGGAACTCATGATAGCAGTAACAAGAAATTACATGTAAAAAATATAGACTTTTCAGTGGCTGATATGACAATCTGAGTCTGAAATCATCACAGCCTCAATTCTCTTTTCTGTAGCTAAGATAGGTTACAAAGTTATTTTACCAATATATATTTCTGTGCAATAAAATGAAACTTATACTTCATATTACCTTACCTTTTTCCTTTGATGTGACATGGAGGATATAGGGATGTTTGATTTGGAAATTAGTTTTCTTTTCTTTTTCCTTTGGTTTTTTTTTCCAAATATAATTACCTGATGGATGCAATACCTTTAAAAACAAAATAAATTCAAAGCTTGCTTTGCTCTCAGAGTCAAATGATAGATTCAGCTGCACTATATGCAATAAACTGTGTTCAACATTATTTGCTTCTATTTAGATTTAAAACAGTAAGCAACATATTAAATTTTAGATGCCCTCAAAAATAAATCAAGAACCTTTAAATTTCATCAGCAGTGTTTAGAAGAAATTCACTGACAAATCCAAACACACAATTCTGTTTGTTCAGCAAAGAGACAGTGCTTGCTTTCCCAGCTACAAAAAGGTGCCTTATGTAGATCCATTCATCCTCTCTGAACTGCTTCTGACTCTTGGAATTAGCACTTTGATTTACATTAGTGAAGGCTTCTAACAAACAAATTGTAGATGAAGGGATATGAATCAATATTTAGAGGGGTTTTGAAAAATTCTTCTGCACACAGCATGAAGATCTCTTCTCAGTTTTCTTTTTTTTTTTGTTAATTTTAAGATTTTTCATTAATTGAAAAATTCAGCATATGCCAGAAATTGAGAAGCATAAGAAATAAAGGGGACAAAACATCCAGGTGATGGACTTGAACCCTTACCTGTCTATAGATCATAAGATCATTGGGAAAGTAAAGAGATGCTTGCCCACCATTCGGCAGAAAGCTCACAGAGACGCTGATAAACATCCAGCTATCCAGTTAAACATAACCAGAGATCAAACAGGAAAGCATGCATTCATTCCTCATGCCAGGAAACATTTTGTAAGGATGGATTCATGTCAGTTGGGACTCTGCTGCCTTCTTCACTAGGAGCAGCTGCACACTACCTGCTGCCACTTAAGCAAGTTCGTGTCTCACTCCTGTTAATCTCTTCCTGCTCCTCAGTTCTGCTGACTGCCTAGAAGCCCAGCATGGTTCGGTCGTTTTGCTTGGACCTTTTTTGAAGATGATATTTGGAAGCCCAGGAGAACAGGGGAGCAGGAGGCTTTCTCAGTAAATAACCAGGGCAAGGTTCACACACCCGTTCATGGACAGCTCCGTCAGAAGTCCCGCTCCTGAGGCCAAAATCTTGTGCGTGCCTTTTCCGTTTTCTTCAGTTCTGTTCCGTGCACTCGCTACCGCAACAAGAGGAGCTGCTTGTCTTGTTCCAGCCAATCTATTAGCCGGTAAACTCCTAAATATTAGAAGGGTCTTTGCTCCCACGATGTGGCGACATTCGTAGTGAGTCAGTAAAGCTATCACGATCTCAATTTGGAGGCAGGAACTGGAATTTGAGTTCACAACTTCATATTTAAAGGGCTCACGGTTTACATATTCAACAGGGGGCTTGCATATTCATTCTTGCATATTCAGTTTCCAGAGATGAGGTAAAGGGGAAATCCTAAATTACAAACTTTTGGATCTTAGGAATTACCTTATGGGAAAAACCCACTTTAACTTGGGGGATTTTACCAGGGGGGACAGGTATTGGATACACATATGCAACAGGTTAGAGAGTATACACATGCAAAAGGTGAGGTTTATGCAGAGGTCTGATAACAACAGAGCAATCTCCCTGTTCCTTGGCAGAGCATTCCAAACAAGTGACATCTGGTCTGTCCTTTAAACAGAGTTTTTTCCCCAGCTTCTGTGACTCAAGGTTTTCTGTTTAAACCTAACAGTTTCTTTTCTCATATCCAAAATTTGGAATCCAACACCCAGTGACTTCGCTTGCACAGACTCAGAGGTGTAACAAGTCTCAAAGTTGACCACACTTCGAAAAATTTGAGAAGAAAAATGAACAGACAAAAATTTAAGCACTGGGGAAACCACAGACTCTGAAATCAAGGAGACAGCTGTAGCCTAGACCTACTAAACCACAGTGTTGCGGTTTTAATTTTCATACATCAAGAAATGGTAAAGATGCCAACATTTAGTAATGCAAGTTCTGCCTCAGATACATGCCCAAAGCTCCCACTGAATCCAGCAGGATTTTAGTTAGTGTTAGGAATACAGCCACTAATACAGAGCAAGGTACTGGTCTGCCCTCCTGCACAGTCTGCGTCTGGTTTTCTGCCCTGAGATTAAAGTACCTGCCAGGATATAAGGAGTACTTCATATTAAGTTCAAACACTGCTTTTGAGGACACAGTGTTCAAAAGAGATTGAAAAAAGAGAGGGAGTTCATCATGGCATTTACTACAAAAACAATTCACAACAGCATACAATAAAGGCTACAACCCAAGTGTCACAGTGATATCCCATCCTCCCATCACATGCAGAGGGAGGTTCACTCTCCTCTCCCAGAAACAGGTGTAGAGCAGAGATGAAAGGGAAAGAGAGTGTTATCACAGTGGCACACATCCAGCCCAGCTGAAGCAAAAGCATTTGCAAGGCCTGAGAGGAACAACCCTCATTTCTCTTCATTCTTATTTTTTCCAGTCAGGCAAAATTTGTTTGCAAAGTAAGAAGTAGCCTATCCTGCTTCACAACCATGTCAGCACAGCATCTCAGGTCACTGTGACCTTCAGCACATGCTGGATTTTCACTTTCACATGGATACCAGATGTTAAGCTCTCTTTCCCTCTGATAGTCAAGGCCCTCAGGCTTTTGTACATCAGACACTAGGAATCATGTGCTTTTGTAACACTCCCTTTGAGTTTTAGTTGAGAAACTCTCACATTTACTGTAGCTGTTACAGCAAACATCACACTCCATTAATTTTGGCTCTCAACCCTGTTGACCTGAATCTTCATGGGGTTGCAAATGCAGCTAGATTTCATCACTGCAGTTTTCTACAGCAGACCCCTTTCAAGATGAAGCAACAAAGACAGCACTTCAGTTTGATCCATTACATCTTGGCATCTGTTGACTGTATTACTTTTAGAGCATAAAATACTCAGAACAGCTATTTGTATTCTTATTCCAAAAGTCTGCTTTGGAATCACAACGTAAGGCCCAAAATAGCAATCTGGAGTGTAAAGAGCATCAATAGGATGAACCCCAGGTGTATAGTAAAGAAGACAGAAAGTATACAAAAGAATCAGCAACAGCACATGCATCCTCTCCAAAGGGAGGGATTCCGCAAGGCAAAGGAGAGAAAGCAGGAAGCTGCGATTTCTCAAGCCTGAGGCTGAACTCCCAGTCTCAAAATATGAACCTATCTGCAATTTGCCTTTGGTTCCTGTAAGGTCTGGATGTAAGAATTTAAGATTATTCCTGAAAATGAGCTGAAATCTTTTCCTGTATTTCTGCATTTTGGTATTAGTCCTCAGAGCCACAGCTGTGAGCGTGCAGAGAAGGAGCCCCTAAATGCATAATGTAGGGCTGTAAGCAATGCAGGGTCACGTCAGCTTTAACAGGACAGGATTTCTTTCTTCTGAGCTGTTAGAAAAAACTTCATTTCTTTCATTTAACACAAACACTCGTAATCCAGCCTTGAGTGGACAACCGATGGAGCTTGAATAATCTAATCCTCCATTACCAGGACCTTGGTTGATGTAACAGCCCCCTGAACCCTCCCATACCTCCTGCATGAAAGACATTGAAAAAGAGTTCCAAGAGACTTGGAGAAGCCCGAGGAGAAGCCCTCCTGACATTTCCCTGATCAGTGCTGTGAGTTGCACTGCAGATTAGGTGAGTTGCACCCACTGGGTGCATGTGGCATCAAACTGAACAGATAAAGCGTGCAGCCCTCTGGAAATGACTGCCCTGTTCCACTCCACCCCATGGAAAACTGTCCCTGTACCATGTGTTGAACAGAAAGAGGGGAAAGAGCAGCATCAACAGTGCAATAAGATTGATCAAAGGAATCAAAGTTAACTTCCTGAATTATTTTTTTAAAAGCGATACCAAAGAAAAGAAACAGCGCAACACAGAAATGCCTACTCTAGGCAGGGGTGGCTTACTTGCAAATGATAAAAGAAACCAGAGAGGATATGTTTTTCAAATGCAGGCATTTATATCTCAGTGGGGAGACATCATCCCTTCTTCAACAAATTTTGTTAAAGCAAAGACAACCATTGTTTTGATGGAATAATGCTTTTAGAACTTAAGGGAAAACACTCTCCTATCTTGGCTGCTCCTAACATGTGAATAATCAGCCCAAAGTAAACACATGTGGTCTTGTGTGGTCTTTTTTCTCTTCATATGAGGCTGGTATTTCACTCAAATCTAGGAAGTGACGGGAAGTGGGGAGTTCTGTGCAGATAAAGGAGAGTCTGTGTTTTCGTAACAAGCTCTGGAAATGCAGCATGTTTGGAAAAAAAAATACTGCTGTTGCAGATGGGAAATAAAAAAGTACATCTAAACACATAGAATGAATTAATAGTCCTTTAAGTCATAAAACTAAAGAATTTTGTGTAGCCACATTCACAGTATTTCCTGACTCTTTTGTGGCATTTGAGTGCTCAAGCATCACTGAGTACTGATCAATTCTTAAACTGAAGCATTAAAAGAGTTCCTGAAAGCAACATAACCACAGTATTATTTGCAAATATAGTTCACGTTGTGTCACATGTGGTTGCTCACATAAGTTATCCGCTTAGGGAGGAGAAACAGTGCTCTGGCAGACAGAAGGGCTCAGCACAGCAGGGTCTGTGCTCCCCTTGCAGTTGCACTGCAGGCAAGGAATCCATTGGCTGCTTTCTTCAGCAGGGATCCTGAAGAATGATGACTCTTTAACACACTGCTACCCATTTTCATGTCAATACCGGGTGTGGAAGGTTTGTATTGGTTTTCTTAACTGCCACTTGCTTACTCAACCCCAGCACACCCCTCCTGCTCCCACCATGGTAGGGGATGCACACAAACCATCAACTCAGTGTGTTTTCCAACTGCCTGTTCCCCTTCTCTACCACACAACTTCTCTCCTACATGACCCATCCATGTCCCCATCACTCCAGCCCTTCCCCGCCCGGTCTTGATCTGCATCCCTCCAAGCCTTTCAGTCCAGCTCAGCCAAAACCCAGGAGAGGTTTGCTGCCTCTGGCCACCTCACAGGATATGACTGTCTCCTTCTGCCCCACAGGCTCAGCTTCATGCTCTGTGTAGTGCAAAAGCAAGAGGACACAGACTAGTCTTATGATTCAAATACTTCAGCTGTGAACTGAAAATGAAAACTGGAAGTTGTTGCTTTGAATACTGGGACTCATGTGGTCCTTATATACATTTCAAGGCTTACCTCCTTCTGAGTTATACCTCTGGACACCTTCTTCCATGACTCGTCCCTCTCCCAAGTTCTCATTTTCACCATCAATGTCCTTCAAAAAAACAGGTTGCCAAAGCATCTCCTTCAAACCCCTCTGAAATACACCTGCTTGCCTATAGGGGTAGGGAGGGAAGGGAGATAGAGAGATTTAAAAAGATTGTAAGTAACACTAAAAGACAATGAAAAATACTTAGTGCACATACATTACTCAGCACGACACGTCCATATTACTTGTCCATATCCTCTGTGTCTTTTCTCTGACATTTCTAATTATAAACATAACGTATCATATCAAACCACATTACTGTGTTTGTAGTGGGGTGGGACTGTAATTGTCTGTAGTGACATACCTCACATTTTTCTGAGCCCTGAAGTAGCAATCACACCCCATACCTTTGTGAAGCTCGATCACTGGGACAGCTCTGCAAAGTTCCAAGTGTTTTCCCAATATCTCCCACCAACAAAGAGCTGCCAAAATCAGTTCCTTCCTTCTCCCAAGAGAAAAACTCTCTCTACCACATCTCCCTGGGGGTGCAGTTCAGCACCTTGCCCACCAAGCCACCAGCCCTGGAGCTGGTGCAAGGCACATTCCAGGAATGCTTCCAGCCATAGCTCCGTGCTTCTAACTCCTAACTCTCCTCCTTTTCCTAAACTGTTCAGCCACGGTTTAGTCAAACTTTTTTTTTTTTAAATAATTGCTCATTCTTGAGCAGAGATGTGTACTTATTCTGGAAGGTTCCCTGCCCAGCTCCTCATCTTGGTACTAGTATTGGAGCACAGATCAAGAAAAAATTCATCTGAATTCATTTGCTTTTCTAAGTAACAGATTTAATACAAAAAGTGGATGCAGATTTAATTGTTGTGGGTATAATAATCTCAGCATTAGGATTAGCTAGCAGCATAACTAAAAAACAAACAAACAAACAAACGAGCAAAATAAACTACAAAAGAAAAAATAATTCAGAAAACAGTTCTTTGGTATTAAAGAGTCTTGATGATTAAGCTTTATGATTTGCTGCTGAATCAACCAACACATCTAAATATGTCATTATTTTTCCTAAACCCAAGAATTAACAACACAAAACAAAATAAATTCCCATCAGTGTTTTAGTCTATTACAAAGTCTTTTTTTTAAAATTAAGTATCAAGCTGACTCTCTGAAGACTATTGTAGAACATAAATAAAAAGTAAACAGCACAAAATTGCCATGAAACTTAGTGATGAGCTGTGCCAGGGTACAAGTTTGAGGCAGTGAGGGCAGAACCAACTTGTTCTAGTCTTCTGCGTGATGTGGAGGTGAATAAACCAAAAATAATCTCTTCCAGTTCTGTGAAGGATAAAAAGGAGCTGCAGAATCATTCAGAACAGGGCACAGATCAAAAATCCCTGAGGATACTGCACCACTCCTTTTGAATCACAGTTTCTAGAAATTCTGCAGGGATCAGACTTCGGTTGGTGCTGAAGAGCTTGGAAAGCATGCAATGGAATTGGGAGCTCAGTTTCCAGAGAAGCAGCAGGTTTAGTGGTGGATGCAGAAGTCAATTACCTCCGGTATCAGCGGGCTCTGCCCTGCCTCTGCCGCAGCCCGCGCTGTCCCGCCACTCTCTCAGGAGGTAGGGCAGAGCTGATGGACATTACTGGGTCCTGAAAGCTCCCAGCAGGAAGCTCACAGCCCCCCATGCAGACAGAGGGGTGCTCGCTCACAGACACCCACTGCAGTTGATTTTTTATTAGTCGGTCAACAAGCTCGGGCACAGCCTGGAAACTGCTCAATTCCATTAGGCACATCAAATCCACACAGAGATCATTTCCCACTGAAGTCACTGGGTTGGTTTATTTTTCTATAGGGTATATCATATTCCACCTTTTGGGCTTAATACATAAATCCTTTTCCAGATAAGATTCCCACTAACTCAGCTCTGTAAATTGCCTCATAACCTCGTATCCCATTGATGCCAACAGAAATGAGGATTGGTCACCTCTTCATTGTGCCCCAAAACACTGTGCTTGTGTTACTACAAATCTGTCCCCTTTGCAGCCATTGCTGTAGCATGTCCAGGTCTTACAGTTTAATGTTGGCTGGTCTCTGGTACATCTCTGCCATGAACTCCTTCTCAAACAGAACTCACGTGGACTCTCCCTTGAGTATTCAGCAAACCACAACAGGCTTCAATACAGTGAACAGAGAGAAGTTGTAATAGGTCCTATTTCATCATTGGAAATCTGTGTGGGGAAGCTTAGGTCATCACTGAAACAAGGAGTTGTGGTTTCAGGTTTTTTGGTGCTTGGTTTGTGTCTTTTTTCCTTTCCCCTCATGACTGGTTTCAGAGTCTGATGAATCTCAAAAAGGAAAACACAAAATAAAATACAGACATTAATTTGGGTGTCCAGTGCTCAGACATCTTCAAATAAATTGTCAAGTGTCTTCATGTAATTTAGCTCAGGAAAGCAGACAACTTGCTAAATTAAATATATTAGAACTCTTATGAGTTAAGTGAGCCTAGACTTTGCCCCTAATTTATTAGCACTTTCATTTCATTTCTCTTATCTTACTCAACCCTTTGTTTCAGAACTGGTCAAGTTACAACCGTGTACGTTCATTATCACATGGTAAAATCCACGTGCTAGACCAGTGCTGTAGACTGCAGTAGCACCCTTAAAAATAATAACCACTGCAGGAGTGAGCTGCACATCCCCAGCACGGGCCAGCGTGGACTCCTGTCACCCCGTGTTGCCATGGCTACGAGCGATGCTCAGGGACCAGTGCTGCACGGAGATGAGATTGCCATGACACCGAGGCAAGCAGGGCAGGTAACACGTTGAATTCTGGATGTCATCATTTTAGTTAATGAGGAAATATAATGTAGCCAATTATACAGGGGTAATGCAGAATTCTGGGAGCATTTCTGTCAAATTAAACTTAGGGGAGAATTTAAACTAGCTTTAAAAATGAGTGGCAAAAATGCAAGATCTTGTTAATAAATCACATACAAAAGATATTGGATTTCTGTTATTATAACAATAAAGTGGGAACAATGAATATGCACTAAACATATGTAAAAACCAAATTAGGATCCCTTATACCTACATTACCAACATACTACTTTCTGAGGATAAAAGTTAAAGGCTTCCTTCCCAGGAGGCAATTATAGTGCAGGGGAAACCGAGTAAGCTTCAAACTCCTCCATAACAGGATTTTTAATACTGGAAATTTATCCATGACTGGAGGTGTTCACAGCTCAGTCTGTATAATCCACAGGTGCCCTTAAGCAGGACCTGTGTTATCAACTCCCCCCACTTAAATAGATACCTTGCAGCACTAAGATACTCATCTCACATTATTCCACTGTTGCCAAGACACCACTCACACTTCTGATTACCTGTTAGCATTAGCTAATAATCTTCTGCTGTTGGTTTTCAAAGAACTCCATAAGGATTCAAGGCTGCTGTAGGAAAACAGGGCAAGAGAAAAAAGCTGCTTGCTCTTGCAAGCAGTCAAATGAAATTTACCCCGTGGCTTTTGCGTGCTTCAGATAACCAGGAAACCAGAAAAATAAAATCCTAAATCCATTACTTTAAATCTAATCATTCAGGGATCTGAGTTGTAATTTTTGAATTACAACTTGCTCGGAGTTAGCAAGAGCAATAAAACTTTAAAAACCAGGCATGACCACAGGTTCCCCTGTTTCCACTCTCTTCTCCCTTGAGTGTTAAGCAAGCTCTCTCTCTGCTTACATCCACAGCTGGGTCCCTCCTCCTTCCCTGGAAGCCCACAGCACAGCCCCTGCACTTCTCAGCTGCTTTCCCATTTTGCTCAAGGCACAGATGATTTGAGCAGAGGTTCAGATGGGGCACAGAATCTGTTCATCCTGAGCAAAGTTTTGGGGAGCTGTATCCCAGGGCCAGAGCCGAGGAAAGCCCTGCTGCAGAGGCCAGCCAGAGCTGCTGCTCCTCAGCATGGACAAGGTCAGAGAGACAGAAAAATTCTAGCCAGCCTGATCTCACCCCATTACTTTGCTCTGACTGAAACAGAAATGCTGTTATCTTTCACCCTACTCTCCTTCCAGGATGCAACCACAGCACTTGAGAAATGCTGCTGCTTCTGCAGCACTAAATCCACAGTGGGGAAATCAGTCCCATAGATCTCAGAGTCTGAGCAAAACTACAGACATTTAGTAATCACCGTGTTCACAGGGCTGTATATTCTGGGCTTTGCACTGGTGTAACACGCAATGTCTTTAGCCCTTGGCAGGAAGGAAATGGTGGCAGAGGGAGATGAATGCCAAGGCTAGCAGGAAGCCAGCAGCACAATAAATGTCTAATTGCCCAGCCTTTACTGCAGCAACCAGACTACCCTTACCCCCAGATTTGCTTCAGATCTTATTTCAGCTTAACTTGATATTAGCCTTCAAAACAGTTAAAAGAAATAAACTCTTACATCTGTGAAAACAATACTGCAGGCAAATGAAAGAGATATGAGAACCCCAAACCAATACATTCTGTTGAGGTTGGTGTGATGATACCTGGGTGTGAGAAGTGGAGATTTCTGATTTACTCCCTTCATTTTGTTCCTCGACAAAACACTTGCTCTAGAACTAAGAGGAAAACACGACTGGGTCACTGCCCGGGAGGAAGACAGCCTCCAGGGAGGTCAGGAACTCCCCCCTACAGCAGGAAAACTACAAGGATGAATTAAAAACAGATAAAGACTTTTTTACTTTGCTTTGCTATTGTGAAATAGACAGTCAAAATATTTTCAAAACAAATCAAGTCGGACCGGGAAGATAATTCTTTACAGTAATTAAAGGTATTGCTTTTTTCTAGATCCAAAATGTTGGGGGAACCGTGTCAGAACCACAGGTCTTTGCTCTTCTGCGAGCTTCCCAAATTCACAGGAAAACAAATGTCACTGCTGCTCACCAAGTCATCTGTTGCACGCAAGTGCTATCATAACTGAGTCATAGACAAGTCACAAACATTTCCCACCATTTATTAGTTCTGTAAGGTTGTGGAGTTTTTTGGTTTTTTTTCTATAGGAAAGAAAAAAAAAAAACCTGAAGTCAGGTCCAACACAAAAATCCCAAGTTGCATTTTAAATATTACTTACATTATATTTAAATAGCATAAGATTGCCACCCTTCATACCTACTGACAGACAAATTTTCTTACACTGCAGTTTCAGGGTATGAACACAGATTGTGCCCAAAGATATTCATACAGCTCCTATTTAAGACAATCACATGTACCAGTAGAGAAAAATCAGTAGAGTTTTTTTGCTTTGAAACTACCAACACCAATACTTTGGTTCATTAGCCTAGGAAATGAAAAAAATTCAAGCCAATTATCCAGCCTCATGTGGGCTGAGTTACTGATTCCCTCAGTGCTTCAGGAGCTTTCAGTCCTAGAGGAGCTGCAGTGACAAGGGGGCTCTGTGACACTGACTTGCTCATGTCTCCTGCATCCCATGATGGTTGGGGACCCCATGACTACGGTGGGGTTTTTCCAGGTGCAGAGAAGCTGGGCTGCTCAAGCCCACAGCTCCCACCTCTGCAGCCACCTCCAGAAATGATGCTTGGTCACATCAAAAGACTCCCAGAGACAGCTTGAGGTATAAGCTCCACAATAAAACAGATGAAGAGAGGGGATAATGAAGAGAATTGAAGTTTCAATATACTTTGGAAAAAAACTTTTACAAGAGTTCTGTCCATTCAGTTAATACAGAAAGTATTTTGCTGCAGCTTACACGTGCTTCCTAATTTTAAAAAGATCTATAAATTAAAATACCAGATGTGGAGATGCTATAAGCATTTGAGATGTATCAATCTTTAAACTGCTTGTCTCCAAAAACTATGAGAAAGGTCCTGGCAACAAAATCAAAAAGTCATAGTAAGAAAAAAATAGGGCAAACAATATATTAAATGTTTCTTAAGTGGATCTGGGAAGAAAACCAAAGCTGGACTGTGTAACAGTGGAAACTGGGTATAATTTTCTGAAGTGCCTCTGCTAAAGGTTACCACAGCAGTGTCCTTCACTGTATAAAGTCACTGTTTACAAGTAATGAGCTTGATTCAAAGGCTCCTGATGTCAGGAGGAAAGGCTCCCTTCGTCTCGCTGGGCTTTGGCGCAAGCCCTGACTCAGCAGCCGCCTGCACGTGGTGACGTGGCCACAGGGATCCGATGGGAAAGCAGGCTCTGCTCTGCTCTCCGGACACAGGGACGGCGTCACCACAGGCCACGATCCCGGTGGAGGGCAATTTCCTTGGAAAGATTGGACTGGGAGTCCCCCCAAGCAACAACGTGCCCTGTGACACTGCCAGTGCATCTGGCTCCGGTCAGACCAGGAAGGCAAAGGGAACACCTGGAGACACAGACAGATGCAAGGAGAAAAATACGAGTGTGGAGGAGAAGCAACCAAAAGATTTATAAAATAATTAAACAACATTTGAAAGAAGCCAGGGAGTTGGCTGTAGCCTCAGCACAAAGTGGGAAAGGAAATGTGAAATGGCATCTGTCTGTGGTCTCAAATAGACTTTCTAAGGTTTCGCTGCACTGAATCAGCACAGAAATCTGCAGATCACAATGGGCTAGAAATTTCTATCACAATAAAGCTGTTCTGAGTACTACTAGAGCTTTCTTGAAAAAGTAAACAAACAAAGGCAGACAGATGGAAATAATTATAATCCAAATGCTTGGAATTGTTGGAGTGCAGTTTTCAATTATCCTAGATTGACCTGGGCCCTAAACCCCCATCCAAACAGCTAAAGCTACAAAATAGAAAAAAAAAACCCTTCTGGTGAAAGCAGGTAGGAGGTTCCTGGGCTCTGGCCCTCTCCTGCTATCAGCAGCAAACCCCTCTGAGAGCACAGGCAGGGCTGCTGCACTGGCACCCCACTGTGGAGCCCTGTTTGACAGCCTGGGACCCCTGGCACACCCCACCTCTGAGAAGGGCTGAGCCCATGGAGCAGGACATTCTTCCCTGCATGGAGGGTAAAGCCCAACTCAGGTGGCTGCCCCAGGTACCTCAGGAGAAGCTTTGGCAGTCACACTCTGGCTGGGGGCTCCCCAAAGCTGCTGCCCTCCTCCTGGTCATCCCTGGAGTAGGATGGAGATGTTATCTACCTACAATTCCTTTACCTGCATCAAATCTTACTTTAAAGATCAAAAATTAAAAATAAACAGCTCATAATAAAAGTTTTCAAAAACACCATTAAACCTCTTTCTATATGTAAAGAGAAATGCCCATGTTGCTGATTTCCCACCCAAACTGTTTGCCTCCACAGTACCCATTGCTCTGGCTGCTGTTGCCAAGGGTACCAGTTCCAAAAGGCACCCAAGACATGAGTGATTTGTGTGGCATTTCCAGAGTCACAGCTTTAGTCAGGTGGGAAGTAACTGAGATACAGATAAATATGGAAAACAGAAGCCTATGAGCAGCACCAAATGAGCACAGCTATTCTGCTCTGGCTCCTCAGGCCCCCAAGGGCCACCAGTGGCATCAGCCCCACAGGAACCTGGTGTTCCCCTGAGGAACATGGTGTCTGGGAGGTCCTGGAAGGTTCAGCCCAAGCTCAGCGATCCCTTGGGGTGACCCCACACTTAGTCAGGGCAGCCCTGGCCCCAGTTCCCAGCCCAGTCCCTGGCCAGGGCAGGGGCACAGTGGGGCTTCCAAGTCACAAGCCCAGAAGGCTGGATTGGACAGACTCATCTATGATTCAAAGTGTCTTTATTTCTTCCCTAAGGGAAAGAGAGCTGATGTAAATAAAATACACTTCTTCTTGCACCTTGGCCAGCCCTTCGGCTCAAGGAGCTCTGTCAGGGTAGGCTGCAGAAGCCTGAGTGAGTCTTTCTTCTGCTAATGTTCCATTTGCTTTAGAAATAAAAAAAAATCTGTAGCTGATCTAATTATAAATATTGAAATATTTATTTAGGCATATTTTCCATTGTGGAAAACACAGGGAAGCTCTGAAACAAGGGGGGTAGTGGTGTCTGGTTTACCACTGTACAGTGGCTACTTACTACAACTGACATAATTAACCCTGTCTGCCTACCTGGCATTTCCCGCTTTGCCCAGCTCCTCCTTGTGCAGGACCCTGCCATGCTACCACCATTTCAATACACTGCACTCGGTGAGAGTGGGGCCAGAGGTTCAGAGCACGGGGATTCTCCTTATTTTTGGCTAGAGAAAGAAAAAGGGACCTTTATGGAGAGCTGCCCCCGGGGTAAGGCCAGGTTGCCCTCTGCTTGCCTCGGCACAGCTCACACACAGCACGGCTCCCCGGGGGCGCGGGGCAGCATCACTGCCGTGCGCTCAGGGAGCGATGCAGCAACACAGGTGATTAACCAGGTATTCACTGAGGTACAGAAGGGAAATGGCAAGGGCTTATCTGCTCTCAGCAGAGGAGAGGGGCAGCCGGTGCCCTCCAGCACAGAGGCTGGTGGAGAAGGGGCAGCACCCCGGCACCAGGAGCAAGTCTTAAAGTCACTTAAACAATAAGACATCACATGACAATTCAGTGCCTAACAATTCATTGTTTAACTCTGGAATATTTGGCTTACTGGGAAAAGGAAGGTGTTAGGCTAATTTAATTATTTTTCATACTTCCCCCCCCCCCAGGTTTTCCATTTCCCACTGAACCGGGGCTGCTGCAGGCAGATGCTCAAAGCAGAGGCTGAGGACAGCAAGCCTTTGCTTTCATGGCAGGCATTTCTCAAATGCAGTTCTTTCTCTCCACCAAATTAGCCATGGGCTCACCTTTCCACAAGGACCAGCAAAGGCAGGGTGGTGCCCTGAGCACAGGCTGCTCCATGTGACACTTGGCAGCCACAGCCTCACTGTTCCAGCATTTTAGAAAAAGTTATATCTAGAAATCTTTGCCAGTCAAGACTTAGCAAGCATCGTGCCTCCTGTGCAAGCAATCCATTTTATCTACATCTAATATAGTCCAAATTTTATAAAATAATTGACAAAGAATCAGTTATGGGGAAAAAACCAAACAAACAACAAAACCCATACCAGAAAGGTCTGATCAGCACATGGCATAGTGAAAAGTTACTGGCAGAAAATGATTCTGATAGAAGGAAATGGAAAAATGATTTAAAAACCAAGCATCCCTTAGTTCCCTTGGAAAATTTTGGGGAAAGCCCCAAATCTCATCTATTTATGAAACCATTAGGAAAATTACTGCAAAATACTTTGTCAGCAGCACATCAATGAATACATACAGAAGCAATTACAAACTCAGTAGACTGGGGCTTTGGGGGGGCCTGCAAGGGCACAGAAAGTGTTCTGAATGCTCAGTGGAAACACCAGCACTGGAAGGACCACTACATTTGAGCAAACTAAAGTTAGGTTATCCAGAGCCCACAGTGGCTCCTGGGGCTTAGCGAAAGAAGCCAGCCCTGAGGACACACTCCCCGTTGGACACCCCTCAACAAGACCTGTCACCTCCCAGTCCTGGAAAACATCAGATTGGCCCATTTTGATATAGAAACTATTCTTGAAAAACTCTCCTTTTTTTCTTCCCCCTGTTGTTATACAGCTCTTACACAACTTTGACAAGAAGCGGGAGGAAAGCTGATGTGCTGCTAAACAGGCCAGATTGCTCATTGGCCTTCTTACCCTTCCTGCTAATTTTATTACAATACTTTAGCTGGAACAGACCAAGTCTCGAATTGCAACAAAATTAAGCAAAACCATTTCATTTCCAAGAAACCTGGCAGTAATAACCAGTAAACGTGCGTGAGATCCAGAGAACTGATGAAACAAAATTCTTACCAAGTTTTAGCAACTGGTTTCCTTATAGATTGTTAAGCAACCACAACCTACCTTCCAACTACACTAAATAACAGACACCATGTGTTCCAAGACATTCTTAAATCTTGTAAGTTATATGCTTATATTCAGAAACAACCAGGAAACGTATCAAAAATAGAGAGTTTGTAGAAAAATCCCCAATGCAAATCTTATTTAGAAAAAACTGAACTGTGTCTGATCAGCATCATTAAGACAAATCTCTAAATCAAAGCCTGTATTATTAGCTAAGCATCCAGTATGTCTTACCAGGTTGGGATAAAATGAATCTTATGGGAATTTGATACAATAGACAGTCCCTTTTGCTATTAATATTTTCATATTTCAAAAAGATAATGCTTTCTCCCCCACCCTCTCTAGGAGCCTGAAACTCGATGGAAACGTAAGGATCTACGTCAAAATCTCACCATTTCAGAGGAATTAAGGACACCAGCCACCAGGCCTGTTGCCAAACACAACTGCAATTGCTCATCAGTGGGAAGCCATATAAACTTTTCCATTAAAGTTTCATATGAACTTTTACATTCATAGTTATCTCTGTTATCTGCAAGTAATTACCAAAACAAAAAAAACAAACTACCCTAATCAACCCTGCCACCAATAGAAAGCATTACAGCTTCAGAGAAAAAAAATAAACACATGCTTGTAATAAAGTGGGAAAGAGTACATTGGAACACATGGATATTCAGGGACTAGGGATTAAAATGTGGCATGTGGCTTTTTTCCTGCTGTTGCACTGGGCAGTGCTGCGTACCCTTGAAGTCTGACATAAAGCATCTTTTTGGCATTTCTTGCATTGAAGAATTGTCCCAGCAAACATAACTCACCCGCCTCAAGAGGGAAACAGTGCTTGCTTTTCTACCAGCTGTCTCGTCCTGGAGACCAGGCAGCAGTTTGGGGATGCTGTCCAGGACCACACACAGATGGAAGTGGCCCAATGCCCAGCCCTGTGCGAGGGTTGCAGGGTCTGTACATTGGGTGGGTGGGCAGCCAAAGCCAAGCAGTGTAAAGCAGGAACGAAATGCTGAAAAAACTTGGTTTAAACCAATATGTAATGAAATTTGGGGTTCAGATCTTACAGACATTACTTGCTGAAAGCTACAGGTGTCTATTTTAATACTTAGTAGCTTCAGTGGAGAAAATATTCACGTTCTCTGAAACTTTTAGCTACCTTCCCTCCAGCCACAGCAGCTGGATCTCTGCCAGACAGGTACGGGCAGATGCAGGGCACTGGCACCAGCTCTGGCCCTGAAGTTCAGCTTCAGTTATCCACATGCAAAAGCTACCTCTCCTGGGAGCATTTCCTAATTTCCCAGTTTTCACTGGCACCTCAGAAGGCCAATAAACACTATCCAGCCCTTTCATCCCAAAATAGAAATATTTCTCCGCTGGCTCTCCAGCACAAGGAAAAGGCACACCTGCCATCAGTTCCCTGGGTTGCCAAGAGTGCACAAATCCACTTTTTAAGAATAATTTCTAGGGAAAGCCGGAGTTAGTTTTCTACACCATTCACCTTTGATCTGCAAGAGAACGTTTCAAACAGGAGGGCAGGCTGAGGGCCCCCACAGGTCACAGCCCCAGCTTAGCAACATTCCCAACAGTTCCCCTGGGACAGCAGGTAAGGACAGTCCTGCTCTGTGAACATGACACAGATCTAGGGTTCCCTTTAACTTTCATTGCCAAGATGGAAACTGTGCATACCCAGAAATAATAACATGTTTTAAAAAGTACTATTCACAAGTGTTAAAACTCTTAAAAAAAAAATTACTTTTTCAGCTGCTTGGGTGTTCCTTTCCCTGCTGTCTCCCCTATTTTTTTTGGTGTAGACAATAACAGCAATTCAGGTCTACAGTGTTTTTTATTTTTATTGTATCTATTTTGGAGCCTATGCCTCTCTAATGACTTCCTTAACTTAATATTTTCTGAAAAATTATGATGTTTATCCTTTCTGAAATTAGTTGCTATAATAAATTAATATAGTAGTTCTGAACTTGTTTACTTCTCTTTATTTTATTAAAGAGACCCCTAATAGCATTTTAGCAGCTATAGATGCCTAAGGGAAAAAGAAAAAAAAAATCAATTAAAGTGTGTCATATTATCCTAAAACATTTGAAACAAGAAGTTTTCAGTCTTAAAAACCCCCAGCATTTTTGAAAGGGAAAAAAAAGGCAAAAAAACCCCCGTGAATCAGGAAAAAGCTGGAGCCTTCTCATGGCTGATTAGAAGGATAAAATATCAGCTATGCAGCAAGGAAGGCTTGACATTTTGTCAGCACTATGATTCTGGGCATTTGGGGAATCTGTAAATAGAGACCCAAAAAAAACCAAAGAAAAAGATGCATCTGTTGAGATGCCTCCAGGCTGGATGGTTACTAGCAATGCTTTGTGAGTTTGTAATCAAAACTTAAAAGTGCCCAAGATCTCTTAAAGAATTCCAACTGCAAGCATCTAACATCACTTTGGGATCTGACCCTTCAAACCTAGGGAAAATTACACACCAAATATAAGCCCTAGCACATCTGGACAGGTAAATAAGTCAGAAGCTTAGAGCTTTACATCAGGTATTTACCACAGCTGGTGCTTTTAAACAGGGTAAATAACACATCATATGCAAATAAAAAAAATTGATCAAGCAGGATTAACTTTCCTGCAGTGAAAATCCAGGCTAAACTGGTAACTCCTGGTCCTGCATTCAGCCTGAAAAAGTCACATATATTTGAAATATCTGACAATAACAAACACATCTCTATATTATCAATTCTATGTTCAGCACAAATCCAAAATGCAGCCCCATACTGGCCATTGTGAAAACAGACTATCTGAGCCAAATCCAGAACACCCAGTGACCTCCTTAACAGCCAAGTACCCAATTAACATAATTTGAATCCACTAATTTACAACCATAAGTTATCCAGACTCAGATAAAAATGAAGTGCCATTGAAAAAACTGGACATATGGGTCCAGATTTGTGAAATTAATTTTATTTTTGAAACATGATATCCAATTACAAATAAATAATTCATACAATATAACTCAATTAGGATATACAATGTTCAGGCAGTTCATAGTAACAACCAAGATCACATTGAAAATGAGTTTACATTAAATAACCCATTACAATAATATACAACTGGTCATTTAATTAACATTTCAGCCTGGTCCAAGGTGTACACAAGTTGGAGATTGTTCCTCCTGCCAGTAAAGAAACAGATGTACACAATTTTATACTGAGTCCAAAGTAATTAATACATCACATTAATAGAAATTAAAAATGCTGCATTGCACTGCCTAAATGTAATTTTAGTACAGAATAAAAAGTCTGAATTTTAGCAGAACAAAGGTTATTGCAAAGGAGTTTTATGTCCTATAGCAATTTCTGCACAAACTTATGAGTTTTACAAGGTGTTCTTAATGTATGGTTTTGATTCCATACCCTTCTCTGCATCCTGTCTATAAGCCAGGGGATGTAGGTATGCATTATGTCCTTAGCTCCAGTTGCATGTTGCTTTTTGCTTTCATTTCAGCACAATCTTTTACTGCTCAGCCACAGCTCCCATGGAGGTGTGCCCCTGCCTCTGTGTGACCTGCAGCAGCAGCAGTGAACTTGCACTGTCTTCTCTGACACATAACTTTTTAATTTCCTACCCACCCCAGAAACACTATCCTCTGCAAAGAACACTTACGAGATCTAAAGTGAATTTAGCCTAAAGTCCTGAAATTTTTTTAAATAATTGTGGAAATTTAAAGGAGATTCACAGGATCCTTGGAATTTCTTTGTCAATCATTTTAATAATGATATTACGTAAATTTTCATAACAGAGTAAGTAGTAACAAATCCAATGATTCAAAGTCCTGGGAAGCTTGTATTTACAAAAGTTTTGTTAAAAATCCCCCTCTTTCGGGGACCCTTCAGGTGAGGTATATGCCCCTTGTTCTTACTTTGAACTCAGATTGTATAAAAGTTACAGCTCTTTCCATTACGAAATTCCCCACGTGACCATTACTCCCAACCATGCACTACTCTAAGTTACTGTACAGCTGTCGGCAGCCCTGGGGACACGTGCAGCACATTCCAGCAGGTACTTTTGTTCCTGTTACACTGGGCATGGGAAGACACATCAGGAAAAAAAAAAATATGGAGAGAGCCTAGGCAAATTCCCAGCTGGCAAGCACTGCATCTCTGCAGGGTTTCAACAAATTCCTCTACAGTTGTCCTTCTGCTCAGCAATGTGAGAGCACGTGGTGGCAGCCAGAAGTACCTGGCAGGCTTGGCAGCCTACAGAACCAGGGCCACCAGAGCAAGGAAGCCCCACACCTGAACTGCAACCTGATTTACCAGCCCTTCCCAGCCCCAGTCACTTCCCAGGAAGTGAGGGCACCCACGGGACAGGCAGCCTCAGTGGGACATGGAAGTACTCATTCTAGCAGTATTGGAATCTGTCTTTTGTTATAAATCAAAAGCAAAAACATACTCATCACAAGGATTTTTAAAAGTCTTTCTATCTCCAACACTCAGACTAGTCAATGAACTGCTTTAGTTTCACATTCTGTTGAAGAAATAAATGTCCACGATGAATCTGATGTTTAATAAAGGAGGAACTATATATATCACATCCATTTTAAACATAAACAGACCTGAACTATAAAATCAAATGCATAGTTAGACTGCAACCCCATCCTGTGACTGGATTAGAAGAAAAATTAAAACTACTATTTCCAAACAATTTAAAAAGTTTCATTTATGCAATTTCTCCAAAATGGATTTAAACCCTTAGCAGAACAAAATACTAACTTCAGATTTCTTTAACCAAAGCAGATTTGTTTTCTCACATCTGCTGCACAATGCACCAAGTGATATACATAATACTTCAGCAATTTATTAATTTTCACCTAAAAAAAAATCACAAAAAAATATTTGAACAATGTACAGTTTGTGCTGAGCGTGAACTATTTAAGAATTTAAGACGGAGAACAGATACATATTTAATATTAGCAATGTCTAATAAATGGTGTGACACTTCCCTACAGCCTTGGCAATTTTCCCAGTCGGATTCTTCAGTCATATTTCAACATTTCATTTATGACCAAGATATCTGAAGGCAGTAATCTCATAAATACGGTTCCAATTTCTTTTTGATGCTTATCTATCCATTTGATTACTTACACCAAGATTCACCAAATGTTAACAGTTTTTCATGGACAGCAGCAGGGGAAATCCATGAATAACAGAAACTACCTTATCATTTCATCAAAACTGAAGTACAGGGAACCTGCTTGATAACTTTCAACTCCTAGGAAACTGCTTTCTACAATCATTGGAAAGTGTTAATGTAAAAAATATCTCAGAGGGTTTTTTTAGATGAGAATTTGCACATCCAATAGCTCCCAAAACTCCATGTCACAAACACTAACAGCAGCAACTCCTTCCCCCAAACAAAGCTTCTGCCCTTCAGCATTGCTATGTGCTACTATAGCAGGGGACTAAGTGACCATCAGGACCCTGATTTTTAGTACTACAAGTAGAGGATACACATGAAAGTAATCTCTAAATTAAAGCCGTTTTAATATTTGCTCCATCACAAGGTTGACTGATGTATGCCTTTTCACATTCGCATGTAACCGTGAATATTCTTTCCAGAAATATTTTGAAAATAAAATTCACACCTGAAATAAATCTTAACCCTCTCATTGAAGAAAAGTTCCCACATATTTCTTCAAACAATATCCATATATCTCTAGTGAAACAAAAATTGAGGCGCCTTCCCAAAATAAGAATTTGGTGTAACAAACCAAGCAACATAACTCTGGCTGACAAATGCTTCAAATACCTGTTTTTAAAGCAAAAAGTGCTAAACAGAAGAACACAGCATCAAAGGGAGATTTTTAATGGCACAAAGGGCAGCTAGGCACTGTGTGAGTTGAGAACATAACTGTCATTATGACTTTAAAAATCCCCCCCAGGAAGATGTGGGTTGCAGCTAGGGCAGAGCAGGGGTCTTGCCAGACTTTCACAAACAAAGAGCAAACCCAGTGTAATGTCCAAACTTGAAGTTGTTAGAGTCCCTCTGCTAAAAGGATACTGTCCAACCTGTAAAGTGTTAAGTGAAAATAATGCTGAGAGTTCATATTAGCACTACACAACTCAGTTCTGGATGAAATGGTCATGAGCTGTTTAAGAAAGGAGTTTCTGTATCTGAGAGATTATTCTTAGGTTTAACATCTGCTGTGTTAATAGCAATTTCTGTATTAACAAGCTTTAACTAACACCTGCCTTGATGCAGAGTTGTGCCATGACCATCTTTCCATTTTCAGATAAAAATAAAAGTAACCATTAGGCACATATTGAAGGTGTATTACACAAGCTGGAATGTCAAACATGTTCTCCCTCAGATTTACACAGAAAAATAGCACAGCAGCAAATAACCTGGTTCTCTGTTCAACAATTATCTTGTTACAAGCATTTTCAATGTACATAATGTCACAACATCAATACCTTATCTTTAAATAATTAGGTAAAAAAAGGCCCCCAGTATAACCATTTCTTATATAGCCAAGTTCTCTCTATATACATCCAAATTTTAAAGATACAAATAAAACATTATACAGGATTTATAAATGTTTAAAAATTTGAGGCTTCAGAATCATGGTTTCCCAAAAAGACCTGGGAAAATCCACAGTCTGACAAGGTAGCAGAGAAAACTGGAAAAAAAGGAGACAGACACAAGTTTGCTGCCGTAACAATTTACTAAACTTGCCAGTCATCATAGTGATGTCATCAGAAATAACAGTTTAAGCTGGAAATGAGGAATGGTGGTTTCGTGTGTTGATCTCAAGTGCTGAGTTGAGACAGGCAATTCAAGTATTTCCTATTTGATCCAAGCTCATCGTAGCAAAGTGGTGCAGAGGAGAATTATTTTACATTTTTTCCATACATCCGATCAATGTCCATTTGATAATACGCCGTGAGCTCTTTGCGTTTGAGCTTGAACGCATCTGTCACCAGACCAGTCTCTGGGGTCCAAGGATCAGGGCTCAAACGAATCTTCACTGGTATTTCAAACTTCTCCAGATTAGCTGCAAGGAGAAATATTTTGAATACAAACCAGAACTGTAACCATTTCGCTAAAATGAAGAGCAAAAGGAGAAATCATTCTCACAGACAAAAGGACAAGATATAAATAAAGTGCTCCTCTAAACCCCCATGGTTAGCTTTGATAACCTGTGGGGTCACAAGCAGTGACAGGATCCACCAGTAACTGTTCTCCAGGCTCCACAGAAATACTGGAATAAAGCCCAGCTGTTCAGATATCTGTGCTTCCTAACTTCAGAAAAGCATCAGTGCATGGAAGTGACATCCTCAAAACATACACTACTGTACCAGTGTTATGGTACTCATCATCTGGAGACAAAAATCTTAAAATCCATACTACTTAAGCCTGAAAAAATAGGGGGGGGGGTAGTTGTTTTTTCCCCCGATAGTCCTGAATTGATGAAGGAAATTAAGTTCATATGGCAGCTGGTCCCTGTCCTGAAACAGAACAGTGCTCTGCATGTTACACACTTAGCAAAAAACACTATCATTTGCAAGAGCTTCTGCCATGGTTTCAGATATAAGAGAAGAAAAACAACTTAGAAAAGTAACCAACAGATGAGCAATAATCTCAACAAAACATCTATTTTCAAGTTAAATTTCAAAAATATACACAAATGCATAGTTATCCTGTGCAATCTGCCATTTTCAGATTGCAGAAGAGGTGCAGAAGGACATTGTGATACTGAGCAACTGCAAAACAGCACAAAACAGTCATTGCAGAGAAACATCAAAGAGAATGTGTATGAAAAATTTAACATTCCCAATGACCATTTAAAAAAACATTCTGTGGTCATAAGTGATAGCTTTATGAAAAACCTCAGGGATTAGGAATGGCCAAAAGCAAAAATAAGGCAGAAATTATTCCGAAGAACAAACTATCACTGTGCCACTGTTTCATTCTGCACCAGAACAGCCTAACAGACTATGACCAATTAGCATGAAAAAGATACTGCTGAGGGGGAAGTATAATCGACACCAAAAGTATCACAACCACCATTGTGACTGTCCAGTGCCTCTCCCATACCAGAGCTCAGCAGAACCAACCCCAGCTGGCAGATGGCAGGGTTGGAACAAACCAGGCATTTCTTCACACACATGGCTGAACTGTGCAACTCTGCTACAGGATACTGTGGATACTGATACAGAACATTTGAGTAATTTTCAAGTGTGACAAAAGAGTTAATGGAAGGAAAAATCTACTGAAAGTTACTATCTGCAGAGATGTTGCTTTAGTTTTGGAAATCCCTCAGATGCAAGTAACTGGAAACCAGGAGAGCCCCTGTCTCCATGGGTTTATTTCAACTCTGCATCAGTATGTAGCATGTGAGACTGTGTGACACACAACACATGCCATGGATCTATAGGTAACACACATTATTTTTGGACCACCAGCTAAGGCCAAAAAGATACCTCAGGACATCTTAAAGAACACCAGACACACATACACCCTATTATACAGGGAACTGAACTTGTTAAGTTTGTCCTGGTTTATATTCTTTCCTCAGCTATTGGCCACAGTAAGAGAAGTTCCATGAACCAAAATGATGCAACTCATGTTTCGTTGTTGGTGTCTTTTGGTATAAAAACTTCATTTCATACAGGTTCTATGAAATATACACACTCCGGAAAATCTTTTTAGGGCCTATACTTACTTCTTTCACAGACATTGCAGTCCACAAGGTTGATAATATCTACCCAGCCACTCACCTGCCATGGCAGCCTCAGCTAGCACCTTCAGTACCTCTTTTTCCATCTCAGGACTGTTACAGATCTCTTCCCAGGTTCCTTTAAATCCTTTTTTTCGAGCTAGTTCTGCGAGCTCCTTTTGATTTGGCACAACAAATCCAATGACATAAGAATGGAAACTGAGGAGTACAATATACTTTAGTATGAATTTAGTAAAGTAAACAAGTCTTCAAAAATAACATTTCAAGTTGGGTGGGTCTGCACTTTCATACAGAGATATTGCTCTCAACAGCTGGCTTTTGTTCACCTGATAATATTTCTGAAATAGTACACAGGTTACCTTTACCTGCTTACAAATAAGTAGAAAGAGAAGCTACTTACCTTACAGTAACTGGATTGCTTCAAGGTGTGCTGTCCATATGCATATTCCACTGTGTCTCATGCTCAAAGCTTTGGGAAGCAGTTCCCATACGGTGTCAATGCTCCCTGCCTCTCCTCATGTTTTGCATCCCGGTATGAAGACTGGTGTGCGGCTTCCCTACCTCAGTTTCCTCTCAACTGCAGAATCCAGTTACTGTAGAGGAGTAGAGGACTGCAGTGAAGAGGGGTTGGAGAGCAGGTTGTGGAATGAGCATATGCACAACACATCTCAAAGAATGCCTGCTTCTGTAAGGGAAGTGACTTCTCTTTCTCTTTTAAGTGATTGTCCATACGCTCACTCGACTGTTGGCAATCTTTGTCTGCTCCTGATA
The DNA here is from genome assembly GCF_001604755.1 of Lepidothrix coronata. NCBI lineage: Eukaryota > Metazoa > Chordata > Aves > Passeriformes > Pipridae > Lepidothrix > Lepidothrix coronata. Next base: position 216,770 of record NW_016690277.1, on the reverse strand, counting down.
TGCCCAGAACATATGAAGCTGTGATCTCAAAGTCTTTGGAAAACACTGAAGCACAGTTCACCTTGAAACAGGTATTCAAGATTTTTCAGATGGTGTACAGTTTAGGGAAAATGTGAACAGAGCCTCATATAGGAGCTCTACTCATTCTAACAAAGCCCTTCATAGAATCAGAGAGTTAAAAGCAAACTCAGAAGATCACCTAATTAACTGACCTGCCCTGAAACAGTCAGATATATGTAACAGATGCTTGTCTAAATCTTTCTTAAACTTGGGGTGAGTGCTACCATCACTGCTGCATTGCAAGCTCTTTCTGATGGCTATTCCTGACTCCTCCTCTCTGCAGCTTACCTCAGAATGGTCAGATGTTCCTCTCTTTTCCACAGAAGCCATTTATTTATTTACATTTATTTTTTTCCTTCTCACCTTTCTAGTCTTCCTTTTTTATGTTTATTTAGGAATTTAAGCAGTGCCCTTTCCTCCTAAATCACGTATCACAGACCTCTGCCCAGACATAGCCATTTTTCTCCTGGACTCTTTTCAAGAAGTCCACTTTTTCAGAAGCACTACATATGAAAATCAGGCTCTTTGATGCTTGGTAGAGCAAAAAGATCATTGTGCATCTTATAGGCAATACATTTGTTATGCCATACCTTCTTAGAACTGCATGGCACTTGTTGACTCATGTCAGCTCCAACAGGCTACCAGGTGGTGGCTCTGATCCTGGCCTTCTATAGTTGAGGTGTAAGTATAATTTACAATTCCCCTCTTCAACCTGACTCTGTTTTCAAGCAAATCTCCATCTAGCCAAGCTTGCTCTGAATTCTAATCCTATCCTCCACTGTGGCTTTAGTTCTATCTCACCTTAGCTACCTACAGATTTATTAAATCTTTTCAACTCTCTCTTTCATCAGACAGATCATTAATGTAACATACAGAAACTTAATCCTGGTATGGAGATTACTGTAGCTTATCCTTTAAGGTCTCCAAGATAATTTTAAAATACTAACTCTAAATATCCTTTTGGTTCCTGTACATTACAATTTTCTCCTTTGTTACTGACATGAATAATAATGGGCCTCTGACAGCAGTTGTGAAGACTGCAGCAGAGTCCATTAGAAACACAGGCTTCCCTGTCAGCATCATCACAAGCTCTGCCTACTGGCTGCCTTGAAACCATTCTCATTTTGCTCTTACTAAGAAAGTACTTAAAGAATGATTTCAGATTAGTCTCAGTATCATTACTGCTTGCATCTCACTTTCTGCTTTTGCCTTGGTCTGATTTTTTTCCCCATGCACACTCATGCTCTGCTCTGTACTGAACCCTTGTAACTTCATCTAGGCTCTCCTCTCTAATGTGTATGTATTGCATATGAAGGCATCCAGAACAAAGGACTCAGCCTCTTTCATCCCTGGTTCCTGTAGTCTTTTGACATGCTTAAGGTCAAGTCCAGCAGTATCACCGGTGTCTCCACGAATAAACAGTATACAGAAATCATCAGTTGACTGGGTAAGCATTGAACTTTCTGAATCACCTAAAATTCAGCCTCTTGAGTAGAAGTATACTTGTTCTGGACAAGCAGATCCATCCAACTGTGCTTTTTCCTGGAAAGAACACCACAGCTCCTGGAACGTGCAGCTTTTCGTTCTGTTTCACAATGTTAAATCTTCACTTGTTACAGTTCAAATGCTAAAGCACTGTTTTGTCTCAAGAAGTATCCTGAAGAGTACATCTTCTCTCTAGAGCAGTTACTTCCCTCTCCACCACCGTTCCTTCTGCAGATCTTTTGCATTTGGTAGCTTTGCCAGTCTTGGAAGTCATCACAACAGCATGAAGGAAGAAATTTTCAGACTTTGGTCCCCAGGACCTCCTTAGCCATCCCTCTTCATGCTAAAAGAACTTGCCAAAATGTCTGTCCTACTCTAGACATCCTCATTCCCTTGCTGTGCTTGAAATCCTACCCACGTACAGCTCTCAGACCTATGGTCAGACACATTTAGTGGCACTATACGTCTGGTCCTTATCTCCTTGAGACTTCTGCTGACAACTCCCTCAGGTGGTTTTTTACCACGTTTGCTCATTTCTCAGGTAACTGAACTACTCATTTTCCCAAGGTGATGCTCAAGACCCACTTAATGCATCTTGGATGCATGAAGTGTTGATAAAGCAGTAGGAGTCTCCCCTGAAAGAACTCTAATCATGATTCCTTTCAGCAAACATTCCTTATCATACTGAATATTTATATGTGAAGTCAATACAGCTTCTGAAGCACCAATATCATGCAAACAATTTTGATTCCCTATTGCCACGTTCAGAGGAGCTTTGCACCCCAAGATCTAAAGTCAAATCACAGATATAACTCATTTATAAAAGTCTGCCCTCCTTGTCCTTTTGCATGGGGGAGGCAGAACAGCTACAAATGAAAGACTCCTCCTGCACAGGAGATCACCCAGGCAAAGTATAAGGAGAGACAGGATCTAAGAGATCATAGGCACTGTTACAAAACTCTCTGAGCTCAGACTGCTGAGGTGAGCATATACCCACAATGAAATGTGCATATGGACAATCAATCAGGGAATCTGTATGATGTGGCTGCTTATGCCACATTACACACAATAGCCTGGAGAAGAAATACAGCAGCAGCAAAACCAATCTAGAATGTCTTGTCTTGTTCGTCCTTGATCTGGACTCTTGTTTGTAAATTACCTTTAAAAATTGCTCATAGGTCTTCCTGTTTTTAAATAATGGTCAAGACAGTCTATCAGAGTCAAGTGTCTGTCTGACAAGTGCATTTTAGCTTCCAATGTTATTTTGACCTGGCAAAATTAATACAAAATTTGATAGTATGAGGTCAATAGTGAACTTCAATCCTAGAAGAACAGAAATCACCACCTGCAGGAAGCTCCTTCTCCATAGACTACAGAGGGTGCTTGGAAAAGGCACATAACTTCAGGCAGTCAAAGCAATCAAACATGAGACTCACTCAACAGGTCCAAACCACAAATAAAGATTAATATAATGGAAATTTTCTCTTGCCCAATGCATGTTAGCCTACTGATCCCAAACTGTCAGGACTGAAGTTACAGGATGACTACCATCAGTCAACACAAACCACCTAAGAACTACAGAGAACCAGGAGAACAACCCAAAAGTTAATTTTTTATTTATTACCACTGAGCAATTCTCTGGTATGCTTCTCCTGGCTTCTATCGAAAATAGGGCTTTTTTTGCCATACTGGAAATCAGAATATTTCTGATAATTCAAAAGCTCCAAAATGATTTTTCAAACATCAAAACGTCAAAGAAAACAAAGACAACCTGAAGTATATTTATATGTGTAAGTCTCTATTATGCATAGGCAAGAAATTGTAGAAATACAAACTTAAGACATGCTTGAGCCCTTGTATGCCTCATTTATTAGTGCACATAGAGAGCAAAGAGAAAGGTCATTTGATCATCATTTATTAACTGTGTGTTTGCATAGTATTTAGAGTGTTTTAAGCTTCAAGGCTTCTGCTGGTGTACGTAGGGGTTAAAGAAAAGTAATTTTAACTCGCAAGCCAGCTTCTGGGCTGTTGGTGATTTTTTCTACCACCTTCCTCTGAAGTACCACAGTACATCCTCTGAAGGACAGATTGCAACTAAATACAGCAACAAACAAGGTGTCCTAAGGCTTCTATAGGTAATAATCTCTAAAGTGCTTGAGTGATGTCCATTATTAATGCAGCCAGAACTCAGCTGCTTTTCAGACTGGGGAAGAGGGAATGAAAAGACTCATTATTGGCATTTCCAGCAAATAATGAAAACAAATGAGAAAAAAAATAAAAACCACAGATTTCAGATGTTTCAGTTTTAATAAGGTTATTATTCCATTGTATTATATGTTAACTCCTTTTTCAATTGATTAAAAAAATGTCACACAATGAGTGGCAAAAATTTTTGCTTATGGTTTCAATAGGACAGACAAAGAACAGAACAGTAAAAAAGTATCAGCTGCCTCTTACCTGCTTGCATAGACACAAATATTATCTACCAGTGGGAGATTCTTCAGAGCTGCTTCTACTTTGCCAAGAGAAACATATTCTCCTGCCTGCAGTTTTACAAGATCTTTTTTGCGATCTATTGAGGAAAAAAGGAATTAAACGTTAATTACAGAACAGAAAACTTTTAGACAACGATTTTAGATTTTTCTGAAATGCATCTATAAATACCAAAAGATAAGCTGACTCATGTTTGGTGAATGTACCAGAAACATTTAAAGTCAGGTTTCCAGACTCTGTATTTTATCAATCCATTGCTCACACCAAAACAAAAGACACCACAACTCCATGCATTTTCTGCCTTTAGAACAGCATTTCCTATATGACAGCACCATCATGTGCATGGAAGACAACTAGGATTATGCAAAAGCCAGTATTAGCTAGGAGCACACATTTTGTGCTGTCTGGTACAGACACTCAAGGCAGAAAATGCACCACTTGGTGACATTTTCTTATTTATTTCAGGCTAAATCCATATATAAAGAGCAACTGTCCAGTTGTTACTTGAAAAACAACAACGGGAACCAAAAGTTAAGGCAAAATAACTGAATCTTATTGTACATAGCCCAAAGAAGACAAAGGTGTGGTGGCAGCACCTCTCCTTCACCGTGTACTGCTGTGCTGCTTTGTGTGACCAGGCCAGGGGGTTTGTAGCTGTCTGACCTACCTGACCTGTGCAAGACAACTGCAATGGGACCTAAGATTTTTCTCCTATAATAAACCAAGTAAGCTTTGTTTTTCAGGATTAAAAGCTCCCTGAATCACCTACTGATTTTAAGAGACTCCTGGTCATTTATAAAGCACCTAATTTTGCACCTGCAGGTGTCAAAAAACAATGAGCCTATCACTGGCTTATGTATTAACACCTTTATCTCAGTATATTTTTTCCGGGTTCCTATATGATATAAGGATATTCTTATTAAAGAATGCCAAGATTTAAAAAAATCTTATTTAATTCCTGAGCATGTATTACCCCAGAGCCTTTTCACCAATCAAATTCCACACTTACACAACTATATAATCTCAGGCAGCTTATCTACTGAATTAGCTTATAGTTAATTTTCTAATTACTACCCCATCTCACTAATATATGGAGTCACTGTTAAGACTGTTTCAAAGTAACCAAAAAACAACTTCTAAAACACACAAACAAGCCTCCATTAACATATCAGAACCTCCCTGGGATAAATGGGAGGGCTTTAGACTGCATGCCAAGATATGGAGATTTTTTTTGTTGTTAATTACTGTATTTAGCAGCCCTGAAAAATGTGAGTATATATACACATACGTTCACCTGAATTTAACTCACCGATAATTTTTAGACACCCATCATGATGAAACTCTCCAATGTCTCCAGTATGGAGCCACCTCTGCCCATTCTCATCAACAGTGAAATCTTTTTTGGTTCGTGCTTCATTTTTGTAGTAGCCTGCAGTCACATTCTGCCCTCCAATAAGGATCTCACCTCTAGGATATGGTTTGTCAGTGTTGTAATAGCCACCTAAAACAATGTTTTTTTTTAGTTAGCAAGAATTAAAACATTACAAAGAAAAAATTCCTACTATTTTTAATATCTCAATATAGAACTAAACACTGTAGTAAGTCCTTAGCCAAAGCTACCACTTGCCTAAATAGTTCATTAAGAGAGGAAATGGTTCCAATTCTTTTCAGCATTTAAACAGCTGTTAAACAGTGATGTTCACACACATGCAGAGGCAAATGCCACCTCTGTACTTTGTTTCTGCCACGTACTAACACCCTCTATCAGTTCTACACAGGCTCAAATAAAAAAAAAATATATAATTTTGCCTCACATTTTAGGAAAGAAAAAACCTATAAGGTTTCCCTCTAGTCTAAAACAGCCTTAAGTATTACATATTTCTACTCTACAATACATAAAAGCCTACAGTGAAAGGAAATCACCTAAATGTATTTCAAACTTTATTATATATATTTTATATAGCATCCATTAAGCTTCCACGCCACGTGTCAATTTCTTAATGATTTTACTAATAATATTATAAAGATTATTTTTAAATATTTCTTAGTGGCAACTTAAGGTATCATACATGCACTTCAGCTGAAGTTTCCTGAATCCAGCACCTCTAAGGCACAACACACAACCTGCATGAACACTGATTTAAATCAGGAAGAGGTACAGTGCTGTATGCATTTATATAATGTACATACACAAATAAGGTGACTGGAGTAAAAGAAATAGTATAGTCAAAGAGAATCATAACACTACCAAGTCAAAATCCCACCTGCATTGACAGCCTCTGTCTAGGTATTTCAAAGTTTAAAAACCACTGAGGAATTTATTTTACCTTTCTTCTCCCCAAGAGCAACATTTATAGGCAAGAGTAGCATTTAAAATCTAAATAGCCAAGAAATAGTCTTCTAATTACTACTACTGAGCAAGGCCCAATAAAAAAAATACAGTTCTTACAAACATACTTCAATTTAATCACATACAGGAATTCTCACCTTCTTCCCAGTTCATTAACTTTATTTCACAACAGACCAAAGGTGCTCCCACTCTTCCTGTAGTGTAGTCCCAAACTAGAATTTTAAAAAGAGCATTTTTCAGAAAAACATTTAAACAAAACTGATTAGAAAGAAAAACCTTTTTTTTTGTCATGCATCTTATTTAGTGAGAATTAACTGCTATTTATTTTGAAACTTTAATTCATAGAACACAACTTACAAGAAAAACAATGGATTTATCAAGGTAATGCAGGTAAAATTCTTATCATGCCAAGAGAGTAGATGGACTGTATTTACATCCTCAGTTACTAAAAGGCAACTGAAACCATTGGGTTCTATTATATGAAATTAGAATCTGGTGCAGGCTTTTGCTTTCCATTTTCTATTTTCCTAACATCTCAATATACTCACCAAAATTTGAAAAAAAATTATTCAGTTCAACTGGTAAGTGCAACAATGCCACGATCCCATTCACATTATTATGGGTTGCTCCATCACAAACGAGAACATTCATTTTAGATGCAGGTCACCAGCTTTAGCACAATGTGCCAAAATTAGTGCTCCTGCTGTTTCACGCATTTATGATAACAAGTAATTCCCAGGATTCCCCAATCATGCCTGGTGGCAGGCACACACCAGAGGAACAGGCCATCAAAGACGGCCCATGCAGGACGCTCAGCACGGACCAGAGCACACAGTGGGACTCACGGACACCAACCTTCCGTGATTGTTCCGGCTCCGGCCGATTCCGTCAGCCCGTACCCCTGTCCCACAGGGCAGCAGAAACAGATGTTCATGAACCGCTGTGTTGCTGCTGAGAGGGGAGCTCCTCCACAAAGCAGGATGCGGATTTTCCCACCTAGCAGCATTCGGACTTTCCGGAAGATAAGGCTGAAATGCAAAGATAAGAATATATATTTGCTGCTTGAAAACAAAATGAGACAATACCTAATTTTCTATCTGAACTGTAAGTTTCCACCATCTTCAAAAACACTTCTAAGGCATTCAAGGAAAATCCTGAAGGAGCAGCACACTGAAGTTTTCAAAAAGCTTTCTAAGCTTGTTTCCATATTCTAATTTAAAGAGGGGTTAAGTGTCTGAGAACAAAGATTGAATGAGACAGCAAAGTTCTGTGATTTTCCCCTAAAAATAATTCAAGTACATTGTATAAATTTTGGAACTACATTATCCTTTAGTCTCACTGAAGCTGGGAGTTAGACTCAGTGATCCTTGTGGGTTCCTTCCAACTTAAGATATTCTGTGACTCCCTTCTGTGAAAATGTGAAGTCTACAGTTCTCTATAGGAATAGAATTCTCATCTTACCCAAGAATTATATAAATCTATTATTAAATTCCTCATGAAAATAATGCAATAAATGTAAATTTCCAATCAGTTTATAGTTAAATAACACTCACTTGAATCATATCAGTAAATATTTAAATCCATCACACAAACTACTGATTTGTTGTTTCAACTGACACTTATTTAGACTTGCTCATGTTCAGAGTGTCAACAATAAAGTGAAGAAAAGCACAAAAAGAAAATCAGATACTGCTCATGCGGTAAGACTTTGATAAGTGATTTTCTGGTGCCATTACAAATAAAGTTCACATTACCTATCGCAGAGTGGGGTAGTGTAACCTTTGGAAATCTGTTCCATTTTGTAATTGTAGGCCAATATAAATAGATTCCGCTGGAAACTCGTCATTTCATTCACTTTATTCATGACATTTTTGTAGATCCGATCCATAATTTCCTAGTTACATAAAAAGATTAACTTTAACTCAAAGAAACAGAAACCCTAAATTCAGTACAACAAAAAGAAAACATGATCTAGAAATTAAAGTACATTTCAGGTGACAACCAACTCCCAGGTTCCCTCCTCTTCCATTGCTAAGAGATACCAAGATGATCAGAGAAAGGAGGAAAGCAAATGTCTGGGCAGGAGCACTAGTTAAACCCCAAGCTGCCTGCTGCCAACTCTCTTTATTCCATTCATTCACTGTGATGATCAATAAATTACTAATTGAGTGGGAATCTAATCCCTATAGCTATTCTAACTTTGAAAAACGTTGTCACTCATATGATCATATCCCCAACATAAAAATACCAAAATTATTATTTTAAGCTAGTTTATCATCAAAGGATCTACCTTTTTTACTTAAATGGTCATTGCATTGATTTTGTTGTTAAAAACTGAATTATGAATCCACATTTAAAAACAATTTTTAGAATTATTTATCCTTCAGTTACTTACCGGGACAGCTGCCATTAGGGTTGGCTTAAGTGTAGTAACATCACCTTTGCTTCCTTTCTTTATTTTAGAGGACTAAAGTGAAGAACAAATTTACTAGCAGACATATTCAAGATTTTTAACATGAGAAACAAAATGACATATCTTTCAAAACAGTAATTTTTATTTAAATTATATTCTAACAATTAAAGCTAGTCCAGAGTATCAGCCATAATCCCCAACACCCTGTTTTCATGAACTGTAGAAATCAAGATTTGTTGTACTGTTTTTTTAAGAAATATTATAGAGATCTGAGTAATTTTGTTTTAATTTCTTTTTTTTTTATATATATCCCCTAAGGACTTACATCTACAACATACCTGGTCAGCCAATGTCTGAGGTGAGGAGTAACCGATGCGGCACCCGTGAGACAGACACACCAGTTCAGCACTCAGCTCCAGAACATGGGCAAGAGGCAAGTAGCCAATATAGATGTCTTTTTCCCTGTGAAGAATTTGTGAAAGGCAGGTTTATGTTGTACCACTAGAATCCTCAGATGAATCATTAAGCAAGATTTTCTCAGAGTTTGCCACAGAAGTAGAGAAAGTAGGAAAATGCCTTTGAGCTTGAGAACATATTTCAAATGATATGGGTTTTGTTTCAGAAGTTCTGTACTATGTACTGTAAGTTTAAGGCACGAACAAGGGGAGATGTTTACTCATCCCAAGATGATTACTGGTGTGTTATGGTTGCAAAGGCAACTCTGTGGACAAGATCACAAACTGCACCAAACAGAAAGAAACCACAGAATTTAAACACTAACCAAGGGAAGTACTGCTTAGGGGAGCTTTCAACCACTCCAGTGCAAGGCGGCCTCAGAGGCTTTTGTGTCCCAGTCTTACCCACATAGAGAAGATGAGAGAACAAACAGCACATGAAGTAGCCGTGTCATTTAGTGCAGTACTGGAAGATCCTCAGACATCAGTACATAGTATGATGTGTCACAGACATAGCTATGTTTATTTTTTCCACAGTAATTAATCTAAAGTTATATTCAACTACGTGACTTCTTTATTTGCTGGTAAGTAATGGTTGGTACGTACCCCAGGTTTGGAATCCTCTCAGCCATTCCAGTTATCCCAGCAATTATGTTGCAATGGGAGATCATGACTCCTTTAGGAATTCCTGTGGATCCACTTGTGTACATGATCACTGCGATATCCGAGGGCACAGGCCTGGACGGCTGTTTGTGTCCTGCAATTTGTGTTAAAAAAAAAGAGAACATACAACATGTGGAGAGGCTCTCAGGCTGGGAGATCTGATACACTAACATATTCCAGCAGTCACTGCAATACAGCACCACATGACTCTTGCCACCACATTTTGCTTAAAAAGATTGGGGTCCAGCTCAAATGCCTTCACAAAGAGTAGGAACTTTGCATTAGCTGAGCAATACTTTGAGGGACTGTCCTATTCTGCCAGGACAACGCTTTTCCTATTATGTTTCTGCTATTCCAGCAGCAGAAAGAAAATTGAGCAGAACTTTGGCTTCTCAAAAATGTCACTGAGCATTTTCCCCTCGGGCAGGTTTGCTGCCCTGGTTCCACGCTGCTGCAGGGTCCATCCCCTCTGTGCAAAGCTCCTTTCTCACATGCTCCCTGGCAGGGAACATGCTGCCTCATTTGCAACACCTGCAGCAAGGCACCGCTGAGCCAGTGTGAGGTCCAATTCCTATACATATTTAAAAGAAGTTCAACAGCTCTAATTGGATTAAAGTGCTTTTTAAATGCTTGCACTGAGAGCAAGAAAATACAAAAACAATTGTGTTTACTCAGAGGAAAAACTGCATAATGCACAATGCATGTGGTACAATGAGCACAGTGAATGAGAAGCATGAAAGCATATTTAATCATTTCCCACTCACTGAATCCTGCCTATCCTGCACAATGAACACCACAGAGGAAGAAAATATAAGAAACAGCTCATCTACTTAATATTAATTGGACATGCTTGACCATAAACAATTCATGATAGTATTTCACAGTTTATGAATGGTTAACTTGACAAAGATAAATGTTCCCTTATTGTAGTGCAGAGTATGTGATATTTAAAAGACTGAAGAAAGAAGGATTAGACACTGTTTTTACACTGCACACAGATTAACAGATCTCAAGGAGCTAATGAATTACCACAGACATAATTTTTCTGTTGGTGTTGTATGAAACAGTTTTAATAGTACATAAAACTGGTACAGCAAAAAGGGAAAACCATCTTTTAAGGAAATTGAGAGGTAATGATGTTGGGAGCAAACCTGCCATTCCCCTGAACATCAAGAGCAGACAGATTAACCACCCTCCCTACTCCTCAAATACAATCCAATATTCATGTGCCTTCAGTAGTCAAGAGATTCTGAAAACACAGAGGATAAGGACAGAAGAAAGCAACTACTGAATATAATTAAATCTTGAGATACTAAGTTGGCAGGTCTTCAGAGCTAAGAATAAATATTTCTCATGTTAATAGTTAAAAAACCTTAGAAAATTCAGAATTTTAGTTCTAAAAATGTGACAGATTAGAAACAGATTTCAATGCATTTACATAGTAAATTGACACTTTCATATATGTAGTAAGTGACCAAGTTCTATCAGATTCAACTGGCTATTTTACATTTTTCTATCTGTGAATTTTACAAAACTTAACAGTAACAAACCACTGATTTCTTTTGTTATAAAATGCACAATGGTTTTGTGTGCCCTGAAAAACCTGGTTTTAATATGTCTGATCAGAAGAACGCTTTCTGAGTTTCTATCCTGGACTAAATGCTTATCCAAAAAATTATCCTTCAACATGTGACACTTGATTGTGGAGAAGGCATTTTCACTAAAAGCATCTTCCTCTGTTGAAAAACAAAACAAACTACACCCCAAAAACCAACCACAGCCATACAAAAAGAAAATCCCACATATTTTATTCAAAGAAAAGGCAGATAAGAAAAGGTTAATCACTGCATAATTTTGAGATCTGCAATTTCCCCAGGTTTACTCAACAGAGTCAGGGTAGGACAACAAATGAAATGGTCCAAACAGAAAGAAGAGAACCTACCAGCATCTGCCTTGGCCCCCATGGCTTGCACAGATGCCATCGTGTGAACGATGACACCCTTGGGAAACTCTGACCACATTGTTGGTTTGCCATCCACTGTTATAATGTGTCGTAGCAGTGGAACTTGAGATACAATTTCCTGTGGAAATAAAAATGTGTTCAAAAACTAAAAATGAGGATTATGCCAACAAGAAAAAAAAAACAAACAAGAACCCAAACCCCCACACCATCTACTGTATACTTTTTAAAAAGCATTGACATAAAATCTCAGAATTTTAAATATCAGAGGATAAACCTGTTGAGCTCAAATAGCTGCAAAGGTTGAAACTTTCCACTTACAAGTCCAGAAGCTTCTCCAACCATTTATTGATTTGTGCCTTATTTCATGAAAACCCCACAAATAAGACTGCAATGATTTGTAGAGATAATTAACTTTTCACATCTATAGAACAGTGAGAGAAACTGATGATACTGAGCTCACAATAATTCTTAGGTTGCCCCTTGGTAACTACGTTACTTAAAATAAGGAACAGCTAGCAAAAATATAGAAAATCATTAATTAAGCATTTGATGCAAAATGGCAGCCCTAAAACATTTATCAGTGTTCTAGTGGAAGAAGAGATGATCATTACCTCTAGCAGAACAAATGCATTCTCCTACTGCAAGTTGAAATAAATGTGCATTGTATATATACCTTCATTGTAGAACCGTTTTAAAAGTTTGGGTCATACTCATTCAATTTCCAGCAACAGCACAGTATTCCATTAAATTCCTTTATCTGAAAGGCCCCATTTCCACCAAAACACATAATGATGAAACTCATTCAGATTAATTGTTCTACTTGGGTATTCCAACTGGGTTAGTGAGTCACAAAAGTTTTTTGACCGTTCTAATGTTTAGTAAGCTTTCCCCCACACAGAAAAACAGCTCTAACTCTTCAATCAGCCATCTTTAGATTTAAAAGCCATTCTCTGCTGGGAGAACATCCAGCAATAAGCCAGGAGGGTGATCACATTTAGCTCTTCATACACAGTGTATACATTTTTCTGTTCTTCCCATTGTTAGATTTATAGGCACTAAATCCACTTAGAAACCATGGCAGTTTCTTGTAAAGGTGTTCCAGGCAGCACTGCAGGTCTTCTATGCTGCAAATTGCTCATCCCATTCTCCAGAGTCACTGAGGAGCCTAAAACCCACTGAAAGCAAACTATCACTTTTTTTTTGTACGTAAAGCTTATTCCAAAAGCATCTGCCTTATAGAAAGGCAATAAATCATTGTTCTGTACAATGGAACCAGGCCATTTAACGATAATGAACAGACACACTGGAAAGAAATAGACAAAGAACAGTTTGCTGACCTTCAACTTTGTTTGCATCAGTTCTTTGCTAGTGATGATGGTGGTCACCTCCGTTTCATTCAGCCCATGTACTATTGCCGGGCCCCCCAGGGTGGCGTACAGAGTGACAACTGAAACACAGAACGGGGGGAAATGCTGAATCTCCGTGTCACATTTTCAATTCCAGTTTACAGTAAAGGACTGAGATCAATTCATTCCAAGTTATGTGACAGTAAAAAACATTTGTCAACTCAGAAAGGCGGGACAATTTTGTACTTAAAAAAATTCCGACCACATGGATTTAAATGCAGCATGATTTTCAGTTACTCCCGGAACGAATAAAGAACTACCATTGTCTATATGACTGTTTACTATATTTCAAGCTCTAATTAGGGGTTCCAAAACCACATCACCCTATGCAATTCTCCTAGATCTTACCAACTGAAAAGAAGCAAATGTTCTCAGTTTAACCATTGTGTAGCAGTCCTCTTGCACACAGGAAAGAAACAGCTTTCACTCGTGTGACTTCTCTTTTCAGAATTCACATACTCTGTTACTAATCTTTTACAATTGACTACTAATAAATTATTACAACATAGCAAAATGTGTCATGAGCAGATGAACTCTCACACTCTGTAATAAATCCACGGCTATCCTACTCGCCCATCTATTTGAAACATCATGTCAGAAAGGTTTAATCATCACCATCATTAGAAATTAAACTGAAATCATGAGAATCATACAGAACAGCAAAGAAAATATTTTAAGAATTGACTATAAGAAACACCGTTTCTTCTATTTAAGGACAGTTCATTAGTAATAAATGCGTTAAAAAATTATTTCCTATTAACAACTTTTAAGAACATTTTATTTCCTGTCACTTTAACGGGAACTGAATGAGAACAGAAGAGACTGGTGAAGAAAAAGGCAGTTCAAAAAGAAAGAGAGGTATTGGTCTCAAAAAAATCATAATTTCCTATTTTCCAAGCAGAACACAAAACATGGGTATCTCAAAGAAGTTATAAGGTCAGTCAACACAACCAATAGTTACAACATCCATACTGGAAGTTTTGTCCCATCAGGTATCTGAATCACTTTTGTATTTTAGACTGTATTTAGCTGAATATTTAAACAACATAATTATGAAAACAAGACACCCTACTGTATGTTAGGACTGTAACTCTACTATGCTCACTGCAGCAAGGATAAAAAAATTAAAAGTTCTGTTGTATTTTAAGATTTGAAATCCAAGGAGTTACTAACCCAGCACAGCATACCAAGGAAGAACTCAAAAGCAGTTTTCTTACACAGAAAAGTAAATAGTTGACCTCTACTTATTTTTTCCTTGTTAAAACAGTCCATCATAGTTCAGAACTGTTGCAGGGCAAATGCACATGCACTGTGTTTTCTTTAATTTGGTGGGAGCAAAGTCCAGAAGAGTGCCTCTACTAGTTCCCACGAGCTCTCTCTACTTACTGCAGTGACCCCTGTTATATAAACATCTCACAGAAATTCAGCTTCCCTGAGCCAACAAGCAGAACCGACACACCGCCCAGAAGGAAAAGGATCATCTCTGAAATAACCATGTATGTAGTTACTCATCTGCAAATAAGTACATTAAGACACTTAGAGCTATATGACAGAGCCAAACAGAGAAACCATTTATATGATGGTGCACTTATGTCATGGAGAGAATAAAATTGAGCAATGACTCCGATCTCTGAAATTCTCACTTCTCCACACTGGCACCCAAAACTTTTTCAGGCAAATGTGAAAGTTTTTGTAATTTTTTTTTCTCTCCTTGTTCTCTTGAAAACATATCAAGAAGAGATTATCTCGTGTTCACCTTTACACATGCAGTAGTACAAGTGAGCCTTTGTTATCTGACCTTCTGCTAGGAATGCTGCTCTAAAAGTCTAAAAAGAGAAACCCCAACACTACTAAATTTGCCAGCTCATATACAAGGACAAAGCCTTGCCCTAAAGAAACAAATTAACTACTGCAATTTATTTTAATGTAACTCAAATGTTAAACTGAGTATTTCAACATCCATCATACATCAAAAATAAAAAGCAAAATACACATTTAAAGGCTTCAACCAAATAAATTCTGACAAGACCACTTCTGCTCAAGCTTTAGGAAGGTATGATTGAAAAATAAAACCTAAAGTCTCCTATTTTGTTATTTGGTTATACATTTGGGTGTTCTATCTGCCTACACTGGTGAAGAGCTGTTCACATAGATGGAGAGGAGGTACTCTGGAAGAAAATCTGTTTTCATGTTATACTACTTTTCCCATTTTTGAACTAGCAGTCCCACTTTACCTCCTCAAATACAAGACTTAGCCTCAAACAATTCACATTTAAAAACAAGCAAGTAGTTCTAATCATAAAATTGCTTGCTTGTGCAAGTAATCCAAAACAAAAATTACTTTCCCCATTTTAATTCTGTAGTGCAAAAGGCATTCTCTCCAACAGAATGTATGAAACAGATGAACCTGCTCTCTTGGCATCAGTTCTGGGCCCACACCATCAGATTTCATACACTTCACGTTCAGAAAGAATGTCACAATGCTACCAGAGCAGTTAACTGTAAAACAAAAAATACTAAGTCATTTAGCAATGTCTTGCCACACTACTACTTCAAGACCATCTGAATTTTCTAATTCATTCAGCAAACTGACCGTGGATACTGCACAACACTCTCATCCTCTGCCAACACACAAGTCAGCCAAGTTCATATCAAACGACGCACAGTTCAGATGCCGAATACCACGTCAGACAGTGTGCTGGAGCACGTTGCAACGAGGGGATTTAAAACATTAATCCAACAAAACCAAAAACATATGCATTCCATTCTGCTCACAACATCCATCCCCATCTCAGATTTCACCCCCCCCTCAAATTACGAAATCTTCCTAGGATTTCTAAGTGTACTTCACTACCAAAGGGAAAAAATGATACAAGCCTTTGAATTTTATTTATTTACAAGACTTTGAATGTTATATTTATTACACAAGCCTATTAATTTTAAGCTCTTGAATTTTATTGAATTTATTCAAAGGCTTTTATACAAGCCTTTGAATTTATATAGTCACCAGGAATCTGACAGATCCCAAAAGTGATAAAAGGGAACTGGCATGGTGTATTATGAGATGTGTAATTTAAAAGCAACAAAGGCATCTTATCTGAGAATAGCCTGTGCAGGTCTCTGCTCTGACAGACAGGCCAGCAGCATTTACTCACTGAAAAAAGAATCAAAAACATCACCAAAATTAGGTTGGAAGGCACCTAGGAAGATCACCTGCACACACCATTCACTATGGCCAGTCTGGTTTTTACACATCTCCAAGGATGGAGATCTCACAACTATTCTAGGTTCCTGTTCTGATACTGAACCACCCTCACAATGAAGAGGTTTGCCCTAATACCTAATCAAGTTTTCCTGCCATTCAACTAGTACCTGTCACCTCCAGTCTCATCAAAACACACCTTTGAGCAGAGTCTGGCTTCACCTCCTCTGAATGTTCCCACTGGATAGTTCTAGATGGCAACCAGATCTGAACTCACTCATCTTAATGCTGAACAGATCCTGATCTATCAGCCTCTCCTCAAAGGTCACGTTCTCCAGCCCCTTCAGCCTCTTGGCAGCCCTCCACTGGACTTGCTCCAGTATGTCAATGTCTTTTTTCCTATAAGGAAGTCCTAAAGCATACACAGTACTCCAGATGTGGTTTTACCAGTGTTCAAAAGCAGAAGAAGGATCATTTCCCTGGACACTAAGTGCTACACTCATGCTACCACCACCCAGGATGCTGCTGGCCTCCACTGCAAGAAAGCACTGAGAAATCTGATTGACCCATCGCCCACCAGAACCCTCAGGTACTTCTCTGCCAAGCTGCTCTTTCCAACTGTCCCCCAGCCTATACTGGTACATGAGGTATTCCAGCACACACAGAGAAAATTTTAAGTGTCTCCACCAAACTCCATGAGGTTCCAGACAACATGCTTTTCAGCTGACAGGCTCCTCTCTACATCAGCCCTGTCCTTGACTGTCCAGAGCCCTGTCTTCCTCTCTACATCAGCTCTGTCCTTGACTGTACTGGCTGCTGCTCACAACATGCTGTGACCTCCTGTGTTTGCATTCTGTCCCATCATCCAGGTCTTCAATAAAGAAATTAAACAGTATTGAAGTCAATATCAACCCCTGAGGGCTGGCAAGCAACTTTGGCCTACTTATCCAGCTTTTATCTGAATAGTTTGGCTGTACAGGTACTACAGGAGCCCATTGCCAAAGGCCTTGGTGAAGTCACAATACAGGACATCCACTCTTTCCTTATCTGCAGGGTCAGATGTCATATAAGGCAAGCAGGCTGACTTTGAAATGTTATGTGCTAGGGCAGTGCACCTTGTCATCAACTCCACCCTTAAAACTAAGGGAACAACACAGCAAAGGGTACACACAAAATAAGTCTTCACTGCATATCTCGGGTTATGTAAGTGAAAACTGCTATACACTCATCAACATATGATTTCTCAGACTGAAACAGATTCGTGCTCAGAGCAAAGAGAGACCATTGAAGACATAATAATCTTGTTAGGCTTGTTGTGAAAAGCTGAAAAAAGTCTAACTGATAGACATCTTTGGTGTACATAGGTAGCAAATCAGGAATTTCTGCACATGTCGCTTTTACAGCCCATCTCTTATTGAAGGAGGGTAAACAGGGCAGGGAAGAGGCCAAAGCCCCTGAGGAACAGCAGTTTTTAGCGTGCCCTGTGGGACAAGGAGATATGGACCTCTGAGAGCATCACAGAACCCAGCCAGGCTGGGCTTACAGTGAGGTGAATGACAAACTAGAAGCGATGATGAAACAGATATTTAAACAACTACAGCAAATTGAGATTAGCACTCAGTAAATTTCTTGGCAAGAAAAAAAACAGGTCGAACCAAAATCAAACCCAAAAACCTGACAAAATATCCAGTTAAAACAAAACTTACAGGCACAGATGAAGGTTTGACGTCAACTCCTGAAACTGAGTTAATGAATTCATGTGTGATTTTTGTTTGTTTGTTTGTTTTTAGAAACTTGGGAATCTGTACTGATTTGAGATTACAAGAAGATAAACCCCCCATGAATTCATTGAGCAAACTCAAAATCATACTCCATCTGCAAACATGCAGGTTTCTCTACTCACTAACACAAAATGCTATAAAGTGCACAGTCTCTACCTTATGCAGCGTTTTTTAGTTTGCAAATTTTAACGTTCTATACAAAATACATACCAAGTTTTCTTCGTATGTAAAGCAAAGAAAAAGTTTTATTTTCAGACTGTGTTGTAAGATCAAAACTTCAGGGAAGACGTGGACTTACGCTGGTAGTTGCACATAAAGCAGGCCTGTGCTGCAATCATCCACTCAGCTCTGGTCTCACAGAAGATAGCGATGTTAGTCTTTGGCTGCTGACCCAACACTGCTAAGCCATTTCCAAAATTAACAGCTTTAATGTATACATCTTCATAAGAAAGCCAGGTGTACTTGCCAAGGATGACCTAATAAGAATAATAAGTTCATTTTAGAAAGTGAAAATGTTTAACACATGTCCTACTACATCTTCACCCACATGAGTCCACAGATGTCTGAAGTAACATGTGCTTGAATTATAACAGCAGTTTACTCAAGATAATGAATAATACTCTTGCCAAAAGCTACAGGGTCTGTGGAAGTTCCAACACAAATACTGCAATATGTCCACACACGTTACCACCTCAGTTTCTATTTCCACGTGAGGGAAGCACATGATTCCCACAGCGCTCCACAGCTTCAGAAGCCCCCTGAAAGGCTGCATGTGGTTATCTGGCCCACATGCCTTTACTTTTTAAAAAGGTTTGTTTTATGTAAAGGGTGACAAGCACTAGCTGGTACAATTCGTTCTTTATATTTCTTGTATATTTGGGCTACAATTCTCCTATACAAATACGATGCTTAGGCATTCATTAAAACAAAAAAATAAAAAAAAGGTAAACTGGAATCCAGAAAGCAGCATATCCACAGGTCCTCAGTCAGACATTGTGAAATCCCTTTTCCCTTCACTCTGAAACAAACGTCAAGGGGAAGAGTAGCAATAATTTTGCCCTTTTCTTACTGTTAAACAAAAGTGGGACTGAAGACCAGACTGGAAATTACTGGCAAATCTCAGTTCTGAGAAGTCATGTGGAAAATATTAAGCAATCTCACTTTTCCTCTATACGGGAAAGCTGGTGCACAGTAAAACTGGATTTGAATTTACAGGCCATATCACAGATTTCTACATGTGCACTTGCACCTTGCAGTACTATTTTCTTACCGAGTGACAGAATATTTCTTTGAGGATATTCTAGATATTTTCATATCTAGATGTAGTATGAAGATGTTTTACATTGAAATCCAGACTCTAAATCATTATACCTTACCCATCTAGTTATACAAGCACACTGACAATTTTGAAAAACATAATTTAGTCAAGTATTTCAGAAATTTTCCTTAACTAGAAAATATTAGCAATAAATGCAAGTAAACACTAAAAAGCTATAAAAGCAAACTTTTCTTCCTTCTCCATTCTTTTTTTCCCACATTTCACTCATAAACTTGAACTGAATTTCAAACTTGTAGGCTGTTGAATCTAATGATGTTTTGGCATGTAATTACATTTCTAGTGAGTATGTATTTCCACATCCACTTCCTTAATAAAATATATTTAAAAACCTCTCCCAACCTCTAATAAAAACTAAAATTTAGTAGATTTCTTTTATCAAAACGCTTTTCCAAACTGCTGAAGTTACAACAAGGTAACTGAGTTGGCACCTATCAGTCTTGCTGCATATTGCTCACTAATCTACTTGTTTAGCAGGACAAACCTTTCTTTACTCAGGACAGGTACATGTGCAGCTGCTCAGAAATTCCACAAAATGTTTTCATGGGAAAACACCATTTAATGAACTCAAAAAACAGTACTTGCAATATATAGCAATTCTGCCAGAAAATACATATTTCTCACACAACTATCTTCTCAGGTTTTCCTGGGTTAGTTACAGAAACTCATTTTCATTGGCAAACAGGCTGTTTCAGAGCCAAAAACCTTACTGGAGCAGAAAGACCAGGTTGGAAACCTCTACTGTAAGCAGTGAGAGAACCCCAGCAGCACTGCTGCTGCACCAAGAGGTGGGGGCTCACCCCTGGCTGGTGCTCACTGCCACATCCCCCCGATGAGAGGGGGATTTTGGGGATCCTTTCAACTCACCAAGATATTTCTGGTGTGGAAAAGTCCTACTGTTTCCAAGAAAAATATTGCACCTCTTCCCGTCCATACAAATTTCAGTAATTTGGAATTTAAATTCTAATTTGGGACACTTTTCCCCAAAGGCAGTATTTTTGGCACACTTGGAAATTCTTGACAAGCTCATCAGTTGAAAACAATTTACAGCAGTGAACTGGGCAATACCCTTTCCCCCATTATATTCTGCCTACAGCGTGGCCTCAGGAAAACTGTTCATAAATAATTAGGCCAGGAAATACAAGCAGATTCTTGTTACTGTTTCTGGTAAGTTTGCCAAGTCATAACAGGTTTTAGTAATTTCCACTATTCACTAGGTTACTCGTTAAAGTTGGGAAAAAAAAACCATTAAGAGGTCAAAAATGAATCTTATCGAGTAAGACCTGAGATTCCATTTTTTTTCCCTTTTTTAATTCTCTTACATAATTCATCCTCATTACTTAAACAAGTTTGATATGAAGTAGTGAAAGAAGGCCTTATTGGTGCCTTCTTTTCTTAAAAAGGAAAATTCCACAGGAAGGATATTAGGTATAGTTATTTATATATATATAAAAATACATTTCTGAAGAACACTGACATGTGAAAACAGGTAAGATTATTTTCAATGCAGTTATTTTGAGTTTTACTTTCCTACTGCCTTCTATATATTTAAATTTTAATGTTCCTTTCTTCCCCATGCCCACCATTTCTTCTCTATTCACTCTCTACAGGATTTATACTATATACACATTAATGAGTAATATATATTCACATATACATATATAAATATTAACATACTGCCTCTGTCTGTATGTCCCTTTCCTCTGCATTTCGCTATACGCTTCTTTTGCAGGGCACAGAGCAGGTTATGGTCTCTCTCAACCTTCCTTATTTTTTATGTCTCCAAATCCATCTCCCTTCCTGGCCTTTCCCTCAGTAGCTTTTGCTAATATTTTCCAGTGCACAGCTCAGGAAAGACAAGAAACTATTGGAGAGGGTCCAGTGGAGGCTACAAAGATGATCTGGTGTCTGGAACATCTCTCTTATAAGGAGAGACTGTGGGAGCTGGGCCTGTTCAGTCCAGAGAAAAGACTGAGGGGATCTCATTAATGCACAGAAATATCTCAAAGGCAGGTGCCAAGAGGATGGTGCCAGACTCTTTTCAGTGGTGCCCAGTGACAGGATGAGGAAGACCATCTCAACATGAGGAATAACTTCTTTACACTGAGGGTGGCAGATCACTGGAACAGGCTGCCCAGGGAGGTCGTGGAGTCTCCCTCTCCGGAGACATTCCAAACCCACTTGGGCGTGTTCCTGTGTCACCTGCTCCAGGTGACCCTGCCTTGGCAGGGAGGTTGGACTAGAGGATCCCCAGAGATACCTTCCAACCCTAACAATTCTGTGCCTCAGTTTCTGCTGTAAACAGCTGTTAAGACTGACATTAAGTGCCATAATCCTTTTTAAACGTTCACACACATTTAACTTCACAACTTTCAGAACTTGCTTTTGCTTGGTAACTACTTACATGTGTAGAAAAAGCAACTGTCTAAGAGTTGGCAAAAGGGGCCAAAAAGTGGAGATTATTGAGCATTCACTAAACAGCCCCACAAACCTCAGCAGTGCCCAGCAGGGAACGCAGCTCTGGGGCTTCACCTGGAAACACGACATTCCATAGGAAAACGCTGCCCTCTAGTGCTCCAGATTTTAAACTGCAGGATGAGTTACCGATGTAATGCACCATAAAGTACTAGGAAGTATCAGGACTATATTAATATTTGGAACTCCAGAAAAGTGTAGACACTAAACACACAGTTAACATTTCTTCTACCTGGATTTTAGGGAGATATTAAAATTTTTTACTACGAAGGTGTCATAAAATATTCTCCATAAAGCTGCTGGCACAAGTACAGTCATTAAACTACCTGACTTTAATTACCTTTGAAGGTCTTGCTAAAAGTACCTTATAAGGCTTAAAGAACCTTGACTACTCTTTGGAAGCAAGTAATCATTAATTAAATATATTTTCTTGTAGAAAGCATATTATAAATAATACAAACGAGATTATTTGAAATATCTACTTTTGGCCTTTTTCAAATGAAAACATGGATTGCAGCTGAACACTTCTGAAAAAAACCCACTCTAAAATATTACTTACATAGCACCATATGGTTTTCAACATCATAAACTACTCTTTTACTGCTCAGTGACTTGGCATGCAAGAACCTTCCTGTACCTTCACAATAAGTTTCAGTATCAACAATAATGAGTAAAGTTCTGAATTATCAAGCGCTTTCCCACGTGCTTGCTCTTTCACCTAAATCTCTCAGGCTTCAGATGCATCACCTTCCCCTCTCGAAATTGTGTTTTCTTTTCCTCACTATGTCTTATTTATTATGTTTCCATTAATTCTGTTCTTGGTTACAAACCCTTTTTAAAACAGAACGAGACAAACAACTGATCTCCAAAACAAACAAACATTCCCCTCAAAAAATAAACCACCAAAAGAACACAAACACAGAGAGCAAAATCCACATACCAATGTAGATAAAAGCAAGCACCTGACAATATAACTAAGATGGCATAAAACCATCAGCCATCAGAATAAAGCTCATCTTTTGGGCATCATAAAATTTAAGCTCTGCTTAAATTAATTATTTTTTCAATTACTTATGTCTTAATCTTTGAGGTATTTTTATCCTGACTTAAATACATATTTTATGAAATTATTATTAGGTATGGTCTCCAACAATGAGATTGGAGAAGGAAATTGGAGAAGTAAACTACAGAAGGAAGCAGAAAAACTAACCACATATGAAATATTGTAAAATGCAACAAAGTGAGCAAGTATTTATATTTTATTCACATCCATGAGTTTCTGCTACTTTGGCAACCGCACAGGAATAAATATTTTTGTAACAATATCACATCACAAAAATTAAAGAAATTACACATTATCTGGGATATCTCAGAATAAATTAATGCCATATCTGATTTTAAAGATGTTAATAAGCTTTAAACAATTTCAGCTACAAGTGTGAGCACACTTAGATCTCTGAAGAATCACAAGTTAAATATTTTACTTTTTTGAGATGTATATTTACCCCATTAATGAATCATTGATTAGGCTAATCTAGCCCACTGCAATTTGCTGAGGGACACATCTAACAGGTATTGCAACTCAGCCAGACCCATGATCCAGATCTACTCCTGACTTGCAGATGACCCCAGAAACACGCATCAATCACTCCAATCACTGTGTTCAATCATGAAAAAGGAAAAGTAATTAACAAGTTTCGCAGCTTCTGTAAAGTATAGAAATTATATGCATTATACCTAAGAATGAAACTTGTCATGCACCTTTTTGAAGAGCTGCACCAAGCAAATCTCAGCAAGTTGCCTTTGCTAAAGGAATCCAGGCAATAAAATGGTGCATGATATGAAGGACAGAAATCAAAGGAAAAGAACCCTGACATTTAGAATCAACAAGGTATCTTGTGAAATGGTCCAATTTTCCTCTATTGCTAAAATATGCTATGAGGTATTAAGAAACACTGTATTCCTTAATGGAAAAAAAATTAAAAGTAGATTTGTGTGATAATGCCACAATTTGGAACAAAGTAACAAGAGGGCAAGTGTGGCAATCGACCATAATGAACTGTTGTGTCAAGCTTAGACACAATTACCTAACTTGGGTAATTTCTAAGTCTAAATACCTAGAAACAAGTAATTTAAGTAGATCAACACAAACATTCTTCAGCTTTCCAATATTCAGAACACGTTGCTTGCATAATGGAAAAGGCTAAAACTCCTAAGTTCTTAAGTCTTACATTACCAATTGCAATTAAAAAACAGGGCACATATCACGGGCAGCCAAAATTCTGATTTGTGCTCAGAAGCCTTTCTTTGTACAACTTTGTACAACATGAACTTTCTGTTTCTTTATAGGGTAATGAGGCAGCAAAATGTGCATCAAGAAAGATTACATGTAACCATTCATCCCAGCATTTCCTTCATACTAAAAAAACTAACTCCATAGCTGAGAGGAAGTTTCTCTAACAATTAAAGCTTCTACAAAGATTTAACAGAACTGAACTTAGCCATATATTGTGATATTAACCAAATTCTATTGTCAACATACTTCTCCATCAGAATTAAAAATAGCAGTATTTAAGGGATTTTATTTTTATTTTATTTAAGGAATATTACTTTTTATTATATGAAGAGATAATTTTTTTCATCTTCAGGGAAACTAATCTTAGCTAAAAATTATCTTTATATTATGGATTTTAACAACTTCTAATACAGAAATGCAGACCTTTAATACACTGCACAGAGATGCACAGACACATATATCCTGTTACAATGTCCTGCCTTGCTTCTTCAGACAAAAGTGCATTTTTAAATGCCTCTGAACAAACACAAAGCAGCAAATGACAATACAGACTTGAACATTAAACACTATAAAAAAAAAATCTGTCCCTTGAAACAGAGTTCATACTGCAATCACATCTCACACACACACCTGGATCACATATTAGCAGAGAAGTCATTCACCTTAAAGGAGACAAAGAAAAAAAAGACAAAAAAAGACTCTTCCAATAAAATCTGCGAAATCCTTTCCCAAAAAAACTTCATTTAAGTCTTGAATTTTCTGTAGAACAGTAAATCTTTAAGTTATAACTGAGTTTACTGGAATGGCACATCTGAGCATAGGCATCTAGTAATTTTTCAATATTTATCTGATTATAGTTCAGAATAATACAAAGGGAGACTTCTTCTAATTCACCTAAAAAGCAACCTTTAAAGCTACTTTAATCATCAGCTGAATATTAAAAACAAATACTTAAAACATATTTGTGCTTTTTCTTTGGATGAAACCATAAAAAAAGGATATCTACTCAAGAATGCAAAAAGAAGGTTTAGATTTGTTTTAAATGCCAAGTAATGAGAGATCGGGAATTCGATAATTTAACTCTTTTCAAAACTATTCAATCTAAGTAGAGAAACTTATTTTTTGCCCAGCTTTGTTTTACAGGACTAGAAGTGCTGCACAAGAAAGTAAACACATTCTGACAAAAATTCTTAAAGGCAGACTGCAGAAAGACCTACCTTTTTAAAAACTTTTCCCGATGGCTGGATTTCATCTTCCTCTTTCAGGATTTCACGTGTTCCCAAGAGTTTTTTGTCCTTAAATTTAGTCTTCGCATATTTAAAAACTTTGTCAAGTGTATCACACCCAGGATATAAAACTGAAGCTAAGCAATGTAGGCTGTTAACAGATCTGTAAGCACCCCCAGCCTTGTTATTCACAGGTCTGGCTTTAACCTGCTTGGCTTTTTCTATAGCCTGCTTTGATCCCGAAAGTATGTACCATGGAATGTATGTTACAAGGGTGTACATCAAAATTATAAAGTTTATCAACTGTAAAAGAACAGGGTTGATGTTATGCTTCAACTTCATTTTGGCTGCTTGTGAAGGTTCCAAGAAAGAGTTTGGAAACATGAATCAACTACACAGGGATCCAAAGAGATCTGAAAAGAGAAAAGGAAAGGTAAGTGGTAAACTATCACCATTGGCAGGGGGTTATTTTCAAACATAATATTACAATCCATATCCCAGTAGGTCTTTTTATGCAGAAATTATACTACAAGTCTTAATCCATAATACAAATGAAACAAGACATTGATACATGAGGAAAAACTTTTCCATTCCCATTTAGCAGACTGTGATAGAATGACATGTGAATGGGATGCATTTCTCTGAAAATGTTATGTGATTACACAGTTTAAAAGACTCTCTCCAACCACATCAGCATACCTACATGTGTATTTTCATTAGCCATCTTTACATGACTGTAAATCAGCCTCCAAACAAGCCCTAAGAACACAAGCAATGCCACTGCTCTCTGCACATGGGAACCCCAGCCACTGAGGATGTGATTAGACACACTGGGACACTTACATAAGAGAAGGAAGGCCCTGTATGTGACAGAACTTTGCTGGTTCTTTTATTCCTAGAGACTTCCAATCGGTCCCACGACTTCAGTCTCAGAACCAGTAGGCAATGGGCACACTTGTTATATCAATACACATGACAACGAGTTAACTTATATTTGGTAAATACTGGAAAATAGCTTAGAAATACCCCCAAATTCCTAAACACCAGCACTATGAAGAGACGTGTAACTTTTCACAGGGTCCCTAATGATGACAGGATATTCACTTTGACTTTTTCAAAAACATCATTTATCATATCCAATGACCACAGTGATGATACTACTTTCCAATGTACTCTATTGTTGAGTCAAGAAATGGTGCCATCTATCTAAAAGATTAAAAAAACCCAAATCAACAAAACCATTTAAAACCTTATGGAAAACTGGGACACTTGCCAAAATGGCTGAGGATGAATTTATGCAACAGCGAATGAGACACCAGTTATTAAAATCAGTGTTTTGCACATAAAACAAAATGAACTGCAAAGGCATTTCACTCAGGTAACTTTTCAAGGGTATGGATAGAACTTATTAATACCATAAATCAAGCAGCTAATAATGATATATACATAAGGTGCAGAGCTTTTGATAATACTAAATTAAGCAAACTTTCATTTGTAAGATATATTATTCTTTACTGATGTCTTACGCTCATTGACTCTTTGCCCACTAACTCTCCAAAAACCCTAAAGAAAAGAAATTTGAGTTGAAGAAGTAATGTTTAAGTCATGTAAGATCCTTCAGCAGTAATGAAAAGAAACCTTGCTTCATTAGTCTTAGATCTGTAGGTCCTTTTGGGGAACAGATCAACCCAACACCCTTCCTTTGTAGCATGAGATTAATTCCACCTTTCCCTAAAATATACAATTTCTTAAAACTCCAAGCAAAAATATTTCACCATCTTCCCTAACAAGCTGCTGTAACCTCATTGTTAACATTGTCTCATTACAGGCAGTTTGAAGGAAGCAAGCAACATCAAAGTCTGCAGAGCACCCACAGATGCACACCCAAACCATAGCAGCTCTTCACAGTAGGGACTTACTGCAACAAGCAGCAGGGGGGAAAAAGGGATTTAAAAAAAAGGAAGTGTATATATTTTAATTTTCAGATCAAAGGCAAAAAGCAATGATAAATTAAAAAAAAACAAACTTAAATAGGCTAAAGGGCAAACTCAGTAATCATTTGAATAGACTTATGTTCTTAGTCGGTCACCGAAGGATACTTAAGGAAAATAATCATGAGCCAGCCAATAAGCTACTGCTACCCAGAAAAACTGTGCTGTTGTTGATAGCAACATAGAACAAGATGTTTTAAAGCTAATCCAAAGTTCACACAGCAAAAGTTTACCCATTTTTCAAAAACTGTACGTTGCCCTATAATTTTGTCTGGCCCAGTTCAGAAGGGGCACATCTTTTTTCTCCTTATAAAGCTGGAGAATTCTCTGCCTACAAAGCAGAAAGAGAATATAACCAAACACTGTTATAAACAAAAACCTAAAGCAACTCATTTAATACCTTCAGGAAAACTTTTCTCCAAAGAAATTCCTTGTCTGACAGTCAAGCCTGTCTAAAAATATTCTAAGTTTCATATCTTTCCTTGGTTAGAGAGACACTGAGCCCTTCTGGAATAGCAGCCTGTCATTTGATTTTGCAGTTATCCTAACAGCTTTATTCCTGCCTCAGAAGGAGACAGGAACCTTTTTCACCGTTTCTAAAATAACCACATCAAGGTCTCATGTCAAGCTCTCTCTTCTGGCTTACCCAAGGCCTTGCACATAACCCCCAAACCTGGAAATGTTGGCTTTGAATTGCAAACATAAATTGTGCTAGGCCCACCCGTTAATAAAAGGTTGCATTGCAAGAAAGGGTCTAAGGAACACCACAACAGGACAGACTTGAGGGAAATGTTTTGAAATGTCACCCTGGCTCAGAAAAGTAAGCACCCAGCTCTAGAACTCTGCTCTAATGTACATCTTTTAACCTGAGTAAATTGCTAATTATTTCAGCTCCTCCTTCAGAAAAGTGAGGCTATCACAAGTCATTTATTGCAAACAATTTCTTTTAAAAATTAACACTCGCAAAAGTTTTTTCATTTAAAATGCAGGTTTTTTGAGATTAAAAACTATCTTTTGCACATGCAGTTTCTTGCCTTAAAGGCCACGTAAGACTCCATTTTTCTTCCTTCAAAGTCTTATAATTAGGAGATAGCAACCTTTAGGAAGAGAGCATTCCCGTGCCAGTGTTGACAATTTGGCAATGGATTTCAGACTATGATATCTGCAGAGCATCTACACTTGTAACTAATTGTAATTACTGTTGTAATTGGAAGTTGGAAAAGTGCAGTCCCTTTCTGAACAAGAAAGAAAAATATAATAGTCTCATCAGAAGGATAAGCTCCAGTATCTTTGTAGGGTGATTGTTCCAAGGAGACCTGAGCCATGACACAAAGGAAGTTCCTTGGTGGCAATGAAAAGGCTCCACCTCTTTCCTTGTATAACTGAAGAACAGAAGATGCATTTTAATTCATCATTTTGTTTATTTGTTTGATATGTTGTTAAGCAGAAAAATACCAGGTAAGAAAGAGAGATCAGTTTAAAATACCTTCATCCCCAACAGATTTATCATTGCCATTCCCAGCAGAAGAACACTGAAGTCAGCTAAATGGATCACTAAGCATGCAATAAAAAATTCATTTTGATGACAACATCGAAGCAAAACTCCACCCTAATGTGAGACTGGAGTTCTAGCTGTAAGACAATTATATTTTACTGCAAGCAAAACCAATGCAGTTGAACTTGACAGTGGTTTGTTTTGTTTGGGTTGGGTTTTTTTATTTAAAAGGTCATTTAATCTCAAAAAACCCCTCCATTTTTAATGACAATTTAAAAGAAAAAGATTATTTCCATTAAGATACAGAGAAAAATGCAAAAGCAAACACTTGTAACAACTGCTATTTCAAACCTTTACTGTATGGTATTCTAAAAACTCAAAATGAAAATACATTATAAATAATCAATTTGCAGAACTAACATGAAAATTAAAAGTTTTAGTAAATTTTCAGGGGTTTATCAGATTTGAAAGGCTTAAAAGAGATGCACTGTTGACTGTTTAACATTCTGCCCTTAAAAAAAGCACCATCAAACAACAACAAAAAAAACCTCTGAAAGGTTTAGTGAAATACTATACAGGGCTTTACAATTTCATTTAAGTACAATTTGTTGTCACCTTATTAATTTTGGAAGTATATGACTGCTTTTGACCATAAAAAGAGGGTAAGTAAACCCAACATTTTCAGCCAGGGAATGGAAAGCGGAGGACATGAGTCTAAGCAGTTTTTGCAAGTATTAGACTATGACCCAGTGAGAAAATCCACTGCCTTTACAATGCATAAGTTTTGTTCTTAGGTAGCTCCTGCTGACAAATAAAATCACTGACAAATAAAAATACCTGGCATGTGGTAATATTCTAACTAAGTGGTTCAGTCTGCAGATTAGCTGTAAACACTCAGGTGCTTACAGAACATGCATCCATCCCGGTTTCACACAGTCCTGCTGGGGTTTTCGAAAAATCAGTGCTCAAACCCTGAGTAGTGACGCAGGAAAAGTTGGGAGGTTAAATCCTGGAGGGAAGAGCTGCTAACTTATGCAAGAATACAACCTATAGCAAACCTGTGCAAGCAAATGATTCCACAATAGCTGTTTGGTTACATGGAACTCTGTTTCATGAAGCTGTCACCAAACGGGAAAGAGCAAGACTACAAGTTAAAAATGTACACACTTTTTTCAAGAGCAAATTGACAAGCAGCAATCAGCACACTCATGAATGAGTCTGGAGAAGTAAACCACCTCTTTTCAGGACTGATCCTACTTAATACATAATCAGTGATTTGGCCTGATATACTACTTATACTAATACTGTTATACCCTTTAGTTTTAGAAGCAAACTTATGTTAGATGAGAAAAAAAAAATCCTTAAAGGAATGTGTTTACTAATTGGCCTGCTTATAACAATTACACTACAATAAAAGCATGAATTAACAATAAAAAGAAACCTTATGCAACTTCTCATGGTGGCAGGTACAGGTACAACAGGCGATACAAGATGTTCCCGTCTCAGTTTACTCAACAGGAGCTGTCACAGGCAACTGCATGAAATCTAAAAATGGAAAATCCCCATTAAATATGGCAATTATAAAACATATCCTCCATTCTTTCACTTTTATTATGTAATAAATAAAGCCTTTTCCTCATCTGATACTGCACTGTATCACCTCAGAGAGTGCAGACCCACTACCTCCAAGTTAAGTAAAGCCAACAAGCCAACTTTAACACAACCATGGCTCAGACTCAAGTCCTGTACAATCAGGGTGGCTGGAAGCGCATTAGTTAAACTCAGTAGCTCATGGTACTTGCCTCCCTGACAAATTCTAATTCCCCAGTGGCTTTCAGTGTACACTGGTTCTACCATTAGGGGTAAAAAAAAAAAAACAACCCAAAACAAACGTGCCTATCTTTGTTTATCTGTCTACACAGAGAACACATTTCAGCCTGAGTAACAAATATTCCTGAACACTTTATAAAAAGACTAAATAAAGTACTAATCATTGCATTTATTGACTTTGCTCTACTATACAAAGTTTTATTTATTGCCCTTTGCAAAAGGAAGCCTTGACCTGTGCCAGCAATTCACATCTAAAATACGCAGCAAATGTAAACATTTTGTACCTATTACCTTTGTGCAAACATTATTATTTACACAGCTATTCAGTTCATACAGATATAACATTTTCCAGTTTCAGTGAATGTACTACTTGCTGCTTGAGGTGAACACCAATGCGTTCAGTGCCTCATTCGACTTCCCTGATTTCACACATACTAATTAAACAAAACCAAGTCTATGCTTCACAAACAAATTCCCTGGACTAAGAAGCAAGGTAGAGCCTGAGGTGATGAACGGTGCACAGAAGAATCCTAAACATGGACCCATCTAAGCAGAAGATCTCTTTTGCAATATGGATTTAAGACAGTTATATCTGAAAACAGATGTTCCTCACAGCTACAGCAGAAGTGTCTTCACACATTTCTTGAAACTGAGAGGATGGAAATCCCAACAAGCCCAACTGAATGGTGGAAATGGATGCCTTGGATCCCTGGAGAGGAGCTGGTGCTCAGTATATCTTCCCAAATTTGAAGCTACAGCAGAGTGAGCACAAGGACACACCTCAGCTCCCCAACTAACCCCCCATTGCTTCCTCAAGCCTCTCCTCCCACCACCTCCTGTATCCCCAGAGAGCTGCTGCCCTGGACTGCTCACAGGACCCAGTTCCCTCCAGGCCATCCTGGCAGCCCCCTCTCTTACATGTCGTGTGGGTTCCACACAAGCACACATACTGTCCTTGTTCCCTGCTTGCTGATTTTTCAGCCTCTCCGTCCCTCCATGTCACCCTTTTCCAGGCTGCTGCCTGGGTCTCAGTATCACTTCTAGCACAAGGGAGACCTTCCACATGCTTCTCAAACATCCACAAAACCCTTCACCAGGCAGACTTGAAACCCTGTTACAAAACGGACTGCCTCTCCGGAGTCAAGCTGGGAACACTGGGACAGATCCATGGCTCTGTCCCAAAGGACATCTGCTTTCAACAGGGTGCTCAGCAAAGCAGTGCTCACAATACCAAGCACTCACTGGAAACAAACCCAGCGGGACCTTCCTTGACAGCTCCACATCACCACACAGGGCTTGTCTGTAGCCTCTGCTACAGAAAGATCTAGAACAGGATTGCATGGCTGTAACAGACTGACCCACACTCAAAGGTTTTTTTGACACTTTTTCAAGCAGGCAGACACAAAGAAATTATTCCCACATCAACTCCAGCCCCTGATTTCTCACTCCCAGTCCTGAACAAGAAATAACCTGTCT
The DNA here is from genome assembly GCF_001604755.1 of Lepidothrix coronata. Classification (NCBI taxonomy): domain Eukaryota; kingdom Metazoa; phylum Chordata; class Aves; order Passeriformes; family Pipridae; genus Lepidothrix; species Lepidothrix coronata. The sequence goes on along the minus strand of NW_016690277.1, from coordinate 184,374 downwards.
CTCCCTGGACTCTGCCCTCCCTGCTCTACATGCACACTGTGAACTGCTGTTAGCTTACACACATTTGGTGGGAGACCAAAATTACTACTGATTACATGATTACTCTTCTCTCAAAAGGAGGCAGATCTTCTGGACATGGGGAGAATAACTACTCTCTGCAAGCATATCTAGGGTAATTCTGAGCTACCTTATTCAGATCACCTGTAGCCTCCAGCTCTGACCCATCTCTTTCACAACACTGGGTGAATTCTCAGGCTCTTTAAAAGCTTCCCATCACTCTTCTGTGGAACACAAACAGGCACTGGCAGATTGCTGGAGCCACCTCAGCACTCCTGCTCCCACAACTCGCCCCCCAAAAGGCACCAGCATAACCAAATCCACAACTTAACTCTCTTCTGTGCACGAGTGTGTTTCTGAAAAGCACAAGAAGGCACACACAGACCATCAGGAGAGGGACAGCATGACCTGGAACGAGCCAGTTTCCAAGGTAAGAGCTTAGCAAACCGCTGGGGCAGCAAAGGCTGGCCACAGCCAACTGCACAGCCTGAGGGTGTGATTTCAGTTTGGCTCAAGCAGGTTTAACTGGGCTGCTAATAAAAACAGACTGTTCATCTCTAAAGTGTAATTCAGCTCTTTCCCTCCATTGTACCAACACACAAGTGCCTATGTGGCTAGGAATGAGTCAGATTAGCTTGCTGATCCAGTTTAAACCCTCTCCTTCTCAGGGCAGAACAGTGGATTTTCCTTTGTATCAACACTGGTACTTACTCGAGCCTAGGGTGAGTCACTCCAGCCACCTAAATCAACAGAAAATTAGCACTACAAAAGAAGTTATTCTTCTGTTATCTCAAACTGAGTAACCATGAATAGGAGTTAATGCCAAAGCAAAACTGGAGGAGGAGAGGGAAGGAGACTGGCAATCGCACTGCAAATCAAACCACAGAAGACCAGAGATCAGCACAGACCGACAGCAGAACGCCTTGTGACTCGTCAGTAGTGCACTGTGGGATCAGAGAAGAGCTGTGGACTGGAGGATTAACTTGATGCTCTCCCTACTAATGATCTCTCTACTTACTTTTTCTGGAGCTCACCGTTGGGAGTTGCAACTAGTACAAACCTAAATACCTTTAAATTCTGGATGTAGGCTAATAAACATTCCTATAAAGACAGACGGGTTGAATTTATGTTCTTCACGTGCAAATGTTTGTAAAATGATACTCCTGTTTCCTTAGGAGGCAGCCAGAAGGCATGTTGTTAGGATAAAATTGTTATGTAATTGTTAAACACCAAGATACTATAACAGTAGGAATAACATGAACCAAACAAGTCCTTTACTCTAGAGAGATACTTTCTACTCTTTTAGCTAAATTTTGAGACAAAAAGTTTTATTATCTAGGAAAGGGGTTTTTTTCCTCTTAGTAGGCTCGTTTACTTTGGGGGGGGGAAAATCACACCTAGTGGCAGCAGACAACAGGAGGCAAATGTGGTAACAAAGAACTAAAGTAGGCTGAAGGAGCTGACATTTCTTGAAGGTAAAGACCTGCACTTTCTCTCAAATGGATCCTTTGTATATCCAGTTATTTTTAAAAAGGTAATGGTAAGCGGGTATTAAAAACTATTTGACATCAATCTCTTCTACATACTTCCAACCCCTTCTGTATGAAATATCACTACATGGTGCAGGACAGCAAGAGGCTCAGGTTTGTACATCTATCCTCTGCTTTCTAACAAAACAAAGACAGTAATATTTCTGAGAACCTAAAAGCTAAAGTGAAATCACAAAGCAGACAAACAGCTTTATTTTTCAAAAAAAGCCCCTACAGGACCTTCAGTGCACAGTCTGACTGCACAGGCTACAAATTTAAGTTTAAACCTTTGTTACAGGTGAAAAATAAAACTAAATCAAAATGAGTTCAGCACTGATGAGCTCCAGGAGCAACACTTAAAACAGGCACTTCTAAAGTTACCTTCACCCACAACACAAATACCCATTCAATAAAATCAACTGAAAATGAAAACCGCATTGCAACCCTGCATCTTAGATTTTTTTCTATTCAAAACATTTAAAAACTTATTTTCCTTGAGTAATTTTTTTACCTTATACAAGACAGTTGAAATATTTAATGGATTGACAAGTACATCTTCTATTAATAAGAACAATAAAAGCCAGCTCTAAGGTAATAACTGTCGTCAGCAAACCTGAAAGCACTTCCCAAGATGAAAACAGTGTGCTAAAAACATTTACTCAAAGTCATGGAACAAAGTAATGGCTATGCCAGAACACTGTCCCGTGCTGCTACATCTTTTATCTCCTTCTCCTCCCACTACACACTACTGCTTCATGGCAAACAAGTGTCTTGCTTGTTTCAGACACTTTATCAGATACTGTCAATATGCTGCTTCCACTCCTTTTTATAAGAAGGTCTTAGAGCATATAAGAGATGTATTCAATGCCAAACTAAATTCAATGTTTATACGTTTGTGTCAGAGAAACAAAGAAATTAATGGTTAAAGTACCTTACTACTGGAGAAGACCTCAGAGGAACTTTGGTATCTACAAATCAACCGGCAGAGAGAGAAAATCCCACCAATTTCCCTGGCATACTGCTAGATTTTTAAACCACAGATACAAATTATACTTAAATAAGAACACTAATACCACTGTATATACAGTATGAAAAAAAATCTGCATAAAAATAAGCCAGAAGCTTCACTGTTATTCCCAGCCTTTGGCTACTGAAGAAGGGGAGTAACTGCCTACTTATCACTGCCAGTTTATCACTCCCCAAATTCCTACCATCACTTTCCACTCGTTTAAGTCAATCCTCCTAAGTACTTCCACTGGGAGGCAGACTCTGCTTTCCATCTGAATCGAAGGGACTGGCCAGAATGGTTTATATGCTATTTTCTACTACAAAACAGCCTAAGATCACTTCTCCAATTTCTGGGAAATCTGAAATGCTAAGGCATAAACAATTCTGGTTTGTTTGTTTCTTAGAAAACAAAACAAAAATAGATATTCTGATGCCATACATTCAATGTGGTTTGTGCTGTATCCTAGTCATGTATTTGTCAGATCAGAACAAAAATATCTAACACAACAACCCCACAAATTTTTAGCAGTGAGGCTGCTTCTGGGTTTTTTTCTCCAGCAGAAGCTATACATGCATAAAAGTGTTCTTATTTAGATTGAGTTCATATGCAGTGTCACAGTAAAAATTACCCATCACCAGGTGGTCAGGTCCAAAATCTGGTAAGCATGTGTATTTATATTTTCTTTGCCTTCTTTCTGTAACATTTCTTCTCTGTTTGATGTGCTTTTGTTAGGGATAACTGTTGTCCCTAACACGGGCTCCTTACCTGGCGTGCAGACTCAATTCATACACCAAGATGAAGTATTTTATTTGTTTAGTCTAGTTCGTGCAAAGTAGGGAGGTTGGTGTAACCCACAAAGTCAGTCAAACTGTACACTTCAACATTTAAACAAAGGCATCATTGGTTTTCATTGGTTACAAATTACATAGCTTTTTCAATAATTAGTACTCAAACCCTTATTTGCTAATTGTATCTCTTGCTTCTTGAGCTAATTAGTCTGCATACGCAGCTCTTCCCTCCATTTGAGTCAAGAGTCTGTTCTGAGTAGTTGGTCAATGGGTCGGTGGTCGTGATCTCCCCTGCCATAATTACCTTTCCCTGAGCTCCTGCTCAGTCCTGCTCACTTCACTCCTAGTGGCTCTTGTCCAAACAGCCCATTCATCTTGGGATTGTGCTCCCCTTTCCTGAAAGCAGAACATGAGCCAAGCCTACAAGTCTCTACAAGTTTCACAATGCAGTTGCTTAATTGTAACTGCCTACCTGTAACTACTGATTAACATCAAAACCCGGCAGTTTGGTTCAAATCTTGACAGACTAGATACCACAACCTTAAACCAGAAGCTCTTAAAGAATAAGCAGCAGATGAATACACTCGGGCAACAAAGCAAATCTGAGAGAACAAAATGGAGATCGAGACCTCACCAGAAAAAAAGTAAAAATTCCACGTCTTTAGAGGAGATCTTCACAAGGAAAACAATCAATCAGATGAACAATATGTGCAACAGGAATTTTATATCTCAAAGGAAAAAAGATATCCACAGCATGACCAAAGCTATCAAGGTGATAAAGTGGGATGTTTCACCATTTAGTTTGAAAGGCCAAGTTGCTGACATTTTCAATACACTTTTCTTTTGAAGGATGAATAGATTTTCAGGTTTTGATTCCTTGGGGTTTTGGTGAGGGTTTTCTGGTTTTGGCGGGGTTTTTTTGGTTGGTTTTGTGATTTTGTGGGGATTTTTTTTGTCTTTGTTTTGGTTTTTTTGCTTTTTTGGGGTTTTGTTTGTTTTAGATTGGGTTTGTTTTTGTAATCCTTTTTTTTTTTTGTTATTGTTATTTTTTTAAACATCATCATTGTGTCCAGTCATCTACAGGGATTTACTACCAAAAAAAATTTAATGAAAAAGTTCCCACAAGAATATCTGCTTTTCTCACACCCCACTTTCCACTGTGGTGACTGAAACTCCAGAACAGGAGCAACTCCTCTCCTCTGGCCTGCAATGGAAGTCACGAATCCTTCAGAAAGGACCACTACCTTTTTAAGGAAAGACTACTGCTCCCAAGCCCACATGCATGCTTCAGACTTACCTAATGTTCAGTCTCAAAATAATGAAGAGTTCCCCCTGAAGCCACACAGAAAGACCAAGAGGAATGCAATTTATAAAAATCACAGCCCCAGGAAGTGTTGCCTCAAGCCAGCACTCCCCGGGAGTTTCGTACTTCGCAGACTGAACTCTCTGCCAGACATATTGAAAGCAGTACTTCACTCCAGCAACCATGTAAATGCAGAAAATAACTTGTAGAGCCTTTTCTGAGCACAAATAGAAAGAGAGAAATGAAATTCACTCATTCAAAGTTTTGGGAATGTGCAATTTTCACTTTTGGTAATAAATCTATTCTCAAAAACATAGTTGTCTGTTTCTTAGACAGCTTACAGGAGTGTCTGTGAAACCCCATCTCTTAAACACCCAGGTTTACAGATAAACCAGCTTAGGGGTCAGGCGTAGTTAACAGAAATACTTTGCTTAAGAGTAGTTGTATTTGAACATAAACCCCAACTGTACTGCAATGGCCAAAAACTGCCTCTCCCCTAATATTTTTCAGAACTTAATGCTAAAAAATACTTGGCTTACGTAACTCCAGATTTCAAAAAGACTCACACTAAACTGATTTATAAGACACTAGGAATGCTGCAAAATCTGTAAAAATAGGACTTCAACAAACATTTCCTATGGATACAAACATGCCACTATAAACGCCAAGTTGCCAAAAGGAACATCACCTGGAAGCCACAGCAAAACAGTTCCCCAGTTAAGCACTTGATGAAGGCTGGGGAAGGCTACCACAGAAGCAGGTTTCAGCTGTTAATGTTTCAGCCTCATTCCTCCATGTATTTATGGGCAGACAGTGCTTTTTACACTCAACAAGTGGGAGGTGACCAATGGGAAGTCACACAAATCGTTGAGCTACAGAAAAACTAGCAGGATGTTTCACTGCAAACCACTTTACAAGGTTTTTATTTCTCTTGGCTGCTCTAAAATTCTAGGGACAGTGGGGAATACAATATTAGAAAAGAAAGAAATGGCCAAGGAAAAAGAAAACATTTCAAATTCAGTGTTTTCCTAAAGAGCTACTTGATTGAGGTTTAATATTAATACTGCTTGGGGAAAAATTACTCCTTTGTTCAAAATCCAGCACTAGAATTTACTTAAGCATGGCATAAAGAAGTCTACTCTGCTCATTTGAGTCATCATTCTGTTTTCTAGCCTTAGAAGTAACAGTGTCAGGACAACCTCTCTCCTCCATCGCACTGGAAAAAATATCCTTTTCTCTCCTTTCATTATTCTCTCTTTCATAAGTAAAGCAAGGCAGGATCACTTATGAACATGCTCAACAATTGCATAACACAAAACAAACATGAAACAAGATCTCATTAAATTAGAGGCCATTTTATTCCGTGTGAAGAAGCCTTACAGAAGTGTGGTTCTCAGCCCCAAGTCCTTACGTGCCCTTAAAACTTCCAGGTGTTGGAAATCAGAGGACAATATCCAGTACCCACAGGTATGGACTGGATGGGACGAAGGTGAGGAACAAACTAAGTCTGCACAGGAGATAATTCAAGTCAGTAGTTCAGAATCAGCAGACAAACATTGCATAGGTAGGCGGAGGTTTTGGTAGAAGGGAAGCCTGTTTTTCTATTCAGGGAAAACAAACACACCCTTATACTCGTTATATAAACACGACCAAAACTGAGTTACCTGGCCGGGTAGAGCCTTCACTGCTAAGTTTCAAGAACACTGACCTTTTTAAAAAAGAGAAGTGCCATAGTACCAACAGCATTTGTAGGAATTTTGTGAATATTCTTGGGCAAAATTATTTTGTCTGTGTTACACAGATGTTCATATTAGATTAATACAAGCTGACAAGTTGAAAGTCCAGAATAGACTATTACCTATTTTTGAAAGAATATAAATATTTCATGTGTTTCATGAGCCTCCAACATTTTAAACACCAAGAGAAATACATCTTGCCTTGAAAAAAATCTCCAAAAAAGTCATGAAATATTAAGCTAATGATATAATTAAAATACATGCAGTTTCAACCACTGTACTCAAACTCTTAGATGTATACACATCGACAGATGCACAAAAAGAAGTCAGGTTAGTACATCTCTCAGTTCTTTCACACCCTGGACCTGGCCACAACTGCATTTGTGAATGCATAACACAGGATTTGGGCAGAAGGTTTTTTTTTTTCTTAACTAAAACTTATTTTTCTGGTCAATGGCAGATTTTTTTTAATGTCTATTTTAGTTAGCATTCCTAATCAAAAACCCTCACACCCACTAACAGCCCTGGCTTGGTGGCTGACACACCAGCTCACACCCCTGCTGCACCTATTGGGAAGTGGACTTGTACCTTGTTCTTTAAAGTACTGGACGTTACCAGGTTAAGCTATTTGTGCAGCTTGCAAAAGAAGTACATAAAAATCTCCATAAGCATCTTCTCCCTCAAGGAGGGGTAAAAAATAAAATCTTCACAGTTTTCAGCACTGCTGAACTGGAAAATATTTTCTAAGCATCTCAAAGCTGTCCATTAGGAAAATCATTTCTCTATTTACAGTTTCCCTAGAACAATACAGGGCAGCAGTACTTCATCAAGACAATCAAAGTGCAGCAATAAAAGCCTGGAAAGTTCTGTCAGCACAGCTTGATGAGCCATTTGTGGACTTTCTGCTGTGGAACAGACCATACCCAGTTTGCCACACAGACTCCCTGCCCCAGCATTACTAAGACCACTGTCTCCCCCCTATGCCTGCTGCCTTACCTCTCTCCTCTTCAGCACTCACAAACATACAAATCCTTACAAAATCTGCAGACATAAAAAGCAGATGCATCTCTCCACGTAACCACTTAAATCCTCCTGCAAAGCCATCACCTCCTGCTTCTCCTGGTCCCTTCTGTCCTTCTCCATACCTACACAGTTAAAACTGACTACAGACACCTCTTTACCAAACACATCTAAATTCTACAAGCTAACCTTAGATGTTCCACTTTCCACGTTTTTCACAGGTTCTCACAGAATAAGCCCATAAACATAGACTTTAATAATGGTGTGGTGAAACAACTGTGGACGACACTGTTTCACAAATCACCTTCTCATACAGTCTCAAAACTTTGGTTGGTAGAAATCATTCTGTATGTCTGATCCAATAAACGTTGTGTCATCATGCACACTGATGTAGGACACTGCACTAATTGCTCAAGAAGCAAAGCACCCAGGAAAAACCTTCCTGAGGATGGTCCAGGTTTCTTGCATGTCTCAGCAGCCAACCTGAACAAAATGAGGCACATTCCATTCCCTGTCCTGGAGAGCAGTAAGGGAAAGACAGAAGTCTTTCCTCTAAAGGTGCAGATAAAGTATTTTTACATAGCTTTCAGTTCAAAGTATCCTTAGGAGTTTATCACAGGAGGAGAGAATGTTCCACACAGACAGCAATGTAAAACAGCAAATAGGTGGGAAACTGGAGCTGGTAGTGCAGGACTACTGCTATTCTGCTGCTTCATCTTCAGCAAGTCACTTCTAATATTTATTATCTACTTTACCCTTCCAGGTCTCATACTGGTTTCATCCAGTAGATAGAAGCATTCAGGGTAAGGATATTTACATAGTTCCTAAAAAACAAACCACCAGATTTCCAATTTTACAGTAAAATGGGAGAAGGCTTGCAGTTTGTTATTGCTGTTTTCACTATCAATGAAAATCTAAGTCAATAATTTCAATAATCTTATCGTCCCTGCTTTTCAGGAAACTCACAGAACTGAGAAGCCAGCTTGTCCCACTTCAGATACTGTAATTAACTAGCACATTTTCATAATTAACAAGACTCAGGAACACTGAAGGAAAGACAACTTCCCAATGCTCACGTGGTGACAAATTGCCACCTCCTCCCCTGGGATTACAGACACTAAGTCAGCACCTTGACTTCCCGTGAGCTGCAGGCTCAGTTAAGGAACGAGAGGACAGGTGGGTAATTCCTTCCCAAGGATCAGTAAAAGATTCTTGCAAGTTTTGAATCAAGCTGATTTTAAAAACAGTTTGAATTTTGAACAACTTTCCTCTAATTCATTTAAAAGGTAACACACAGTAAGATTTGAGCTTCCTTCAAAGAGTTGCACTATTCCCCCCCCCCCAGTGGTATTTTGGAATAGCCATTCAGAAGGTGTGGTTAGGATATGGCCTTGTCCAGGGGATTTCCTTCACCAGACTCAGAATCATTAGATCCCAAACTGTATCCCAAAGCTGAGTACTGAATACTTTGACAGCCCTTCAGGCCTTACTACACGGCAAACACTGATGTAGACCAGGCCCTCAGGATGAAGAGCAGGTTCTTCCAACTCTAACTGCATAATTAAACAAATAAAGTCCTGCCATTTGGGAACTGCTTAAGATTGGCTTGAGTGCTTCCTATACTCCTCCAAGTTTGATGTGTAAACCTGCACTGCCAGATCACATGCAGTCCTAAATAAGCTGGCTCAGAACCTCCCACTGCGACTGCTCTGTTGGCACAAACTTAACAGAGCCACGGGACAATTCAAGTAGGAAAGGACAGTAGGAGGACTCTGGTTCAACTTCAAGCTCAAAGTGAGATTACACCTGCTTTCTCATGGCTTTATCCAGTTGAATTTTGAAAACCTCCATAGAAGGAATCTGCACAAGCTCTCTGGATAGCAAGTCTCACCACCTGACAAACCTCAGGGTGAAAAATGCCTTGTACAGACAGACCCCTCACACCCGCTGTCTCTTGTCCTCCCACCATGCACCACTGCGAAGAACCTGGCTTCATTCTCTTGAAAACCTCCACACAGGTTCTGGAAGGGCCCCCCAGGCCTTCTCTTCTCCAAGCTCAACTTCTACTTCTCCTCAGAAAGCAAAAGCTCCAGACAATCTTGGCAGCACTCCAGTTAACTCACTCCAGTTTATCAACATTTCCCTTGTCCCAGAGCAGGGAGCAAAACCGGATGCAGTCTAATGAGTGCCAATGGAATGGGATAATTGCTTCCCTTCACCTACTGGCTGTGCTCCTGTTCATACAGGGCACACGCTGCCCCGTGCTCAGCTTGCTGTCCACCACGACCCCGAGAGCCCTCTCAGCAGAGCTACCCCCAGGCAGGCTGTGCCAGTGCAGGAGGTCACTCCTGACAGAGAACAAGCCAGGAAGCCCCCACCCTCAAACAGCTGCTTAAATGGTAAATTTGCTTAGTAATCGGCAGCAGATGAAATGGATAGAAATTGAAGCCAAGTCTTCTTAGTGTTAATACACCTTACTTAGTAGTACTAAGTCGCATCTTAGGGCCATATTCAGATGGCCTAAATTCCACATAAATCCTTCTGTCTCCTATTTCTTATTAGCTGGCTTTCAGGCAGCTCCCGATTCAGTGTCATATGTAAATTCTCTGAATTGCTTTTCAAAACCACCTAGATTTCTCCATCGAAGAGAAAAGGTGCTTCAGTGGAGTCCAGGCCACCTGAATCTAGTTTTTAGGGTCCGATAACATTGCAGCATCAGATTGCATTATTCCTTTGGATTTGCCATTGTGGCAGCAAGTAGCAGCTCATTTGTCAAGACAGGTTTAGTTACTCTTCCACTGAAACATATATTTCAAAAGAAAATGTAGATCACTAAACAATTCAGGACTCAGTTCTTCCTGCTACTTTCTGCAAATTTACTCCATAGTTGGATCTCCTTGAACAAGAATGCTTTATCCATAGCTCTTCTGCATTTTGTCCTGAGACATGGATGATGCTTTGTTCCAGATGTCTCAACAATTCATTGAAAAAAAATGGGTCTTTAGTATGACTGTGGCTCAAACCATTCACTGGTCTACAGAAAGGAAGAATAAAAGCCCTACAATCAGCACTGAATGTGGGCTGGGGAAATCAATGGCTTAAATGCTCACCAGTTCAGCAAAAGCACACCACGCTTTAGGTCAAGCATGAAGACATTTCTTCTAGTTCTTCAAAGATTATTAGTTTTCCAATAAATACTATTTTGATTTTCCTCGGTTTCTGGCTGAACCAGAACTTTTGATTTGAGAAATTATTTCTTTTAGGCATTATGGTTTTATAACAGTGTCATAAATTGAGAAGTTACACATACCAGCATGCTCTACTCACTGTTCTTACATAATCAGGATTCTCCAAGCAAGAGAGATGCAGCAGGGAAGGTGGGAACCACTCATAAACACTTCTGAAAAGAGGACCCAGATTCAACACACCACAGTCCTGACACCTCTTTTTAGGACATTAACAGTGCTTTTCTCAAAGCCCCAGAGAACTCCAGATGCACAGGTATGGAGAGTCTGCCCCCTGTACACAGCTGTAACCCAGAGCTCTCTCAAAACATCCCAGTACTGTGACACATACAGAATAAAACTGAGGCTGAGATTTATTGTATCACTCCTCACTTTGAGTGGAACAGGACACTTGGAGATAGCACAACTTTCAGAACCAAGCACCAGTTTACTGTAGATCAAACAGGCTATTTTAGAATTAAGTCCGTAATTTTGCTTCTCCCAAGGCATTCTGTACCCATTAGCAAGAAGCTTGCTTTCCTGATCAGCCAAAAGGTACCAGATGCATACCACAGGCTGACTGTATTATGTGTTTCAGAAGTTTCCACCACACGCATCAGCAGCTCCATCAGACTGACTCAAGCCTGTCAGCCAGCCATCAACACTGAACATGCAAACATTAAATGTGAACCTACCTTTGGTTTCTAGGGACTAACAACAACAAACATGCCGAACAACTACAAAGAAAATCAGGTCTGTAAGTTACAGTGTTTAGTTTCAACCACTCCTGAAGCATAAATCCACAGGACAAGGGGGAATTACCAGACTTCATAATATCTTTCCTTAACTTTTCAAAGCACACAGGACAGTCAAATACTGAAAAGTGCTTGCTCTCACAGTGGTGCAGACGGTTGTGAGCATAAAGTCTTAAGACTGCACCCAGATGATTACCTTCCTCATAGGGAATAGTTAAGAGCTGATAACACATCTATTATTTCAGACCTTTACTTTTTAGCCCCAGGAAACAAAAAAGGCATATGCCACAATGAATTTCTGCACAATGAGACACCAATCCACTCTGGAAAAAGACCAGATCTACAGCAGAATGTAACCAGACAAAAAAGTCATTAAGGCTTTTTGGTTTCATTTTATGCTTTTTCTTTACATGATACTTAAAGAATAACAACAAAAACAAAAAAACCTTTCACGTCAACTAAAATATTCCTTAACACTTCTATAATATTCCAAATGTATTGAGTAAAAATGACTGCCCTTACCGGTATCAGACTTTTTAAAAGTACCCAAGATCATTTATCATTTGTGTTGCTCATAAATATTGGTATTGCTCACTTCATAAATTCCGTACTGAGAACTGCACTTCAGGATAAAAAGTGAGGCTATTTAAATACAAGAATTTCACATCTGGTGTTATCAAATCCATTTCACAGGCCAAAAAAAGTCACGTTCTAGAATCTTGTACTTCTAAACAAAGTGCAGTATTTCTGATCTTAAAAAATTACGTATCAGTTGCTGTACATAACAATTAAACGTTCTGGGAAGCTTATTTCTTCAGCAAGCTAAAAAATAAATGCAGCAGTGCTTATAAGCTACCTTACAACTATTTTTATTCTGTCGCTGTCTTACTTTCTCTGAAAGCTACTGTTTGCTTATTTCCCAGAGATTCTATACGGGTCCCAAACACTGAACTTCACCCTCTTAATGAAGCTTCATTATCTGAAATAGTCTTTTAAGCCTTTCTTTCCTCCCCTCGAGTGAAGGGTGTTCCTGTGCTACCCTTCCCGGGGGAGCCCAGGGAGGGAATCTACCTAAGCACTAAATCTAGCCCCGAAACCCTGGAAACCTGAATGGCAACACTGGAACGGGGCTGGAAATCCCGGCCCGTGCCTGCCCCGGCCCTGCAGCTGTCACACCACACGCGCTCACACATCCCGAGCAGCGGCCGGGCCGGGACCCCCGGGCCGGGGACACCGCGGGGACAACCCAACCGTGTCACCCCCCGCGCCGGGCACCTGCCGGCCGGTCCCCCCGGCCCCGCCGCGCTCCCCGCGCCCGTCGGAGCCGAAACACAAAGAAAAGCCTAAGGAAAACACCCCCTCGCTATCGCCTGTTATCTCGCTAATTACCCGCGGCCGGGAGGCGCGGCGGCACGGCCGGTGCGCAGCCCAGCCCGCCGCCCCCGCCGGGCCGCCCCAGCCCCGCCGCGGCCCGCACGGCCGCCGCACTCGCCCCCGCGGAGGCGGCGAGAGGCCCGGCGGGGCTCCGCAGCGCGGCGCGGCGCGGCCGGGCACGCTCCCGGCGGGCGCAGGGCCCCGCGCTCCCCCCGCGGCCCCGCACTCACCGGCCCCGGCCCCGCGGACGCTCCGCGGCGGCACCGCCCGCTCCGCCCGAGTGCGCGCCCCGCGCTCCGGCTCAGCCGCGGCCGGGCCGCCCCCCGCCGCCACCGCCGCGCGCGCGCTCATCCCGTATGCGCCACGGCGCCTCCTGGTTGGCCCGCGCCGAGTGGCGCGCGGGGCCGGGCTCCCGCGGCGCGGGGTTACTACAGGTCACCCGCGGAGGGGGCGGAGCGAACGGGCATGAGGGGGCGGGGTCGGAGCCGGGGCCGCCCCCCCGCGCGCGCCGCGTCAGCGCCGCGGCCTCGCCGAGCTGCGCATGCGCGCCCGCGGGGCGGCCGAGGGCGCTGAGGGACGGCAGCGGTTCGGAACGAGCGGGACCCCCCCGGGCCCGCCGGGGCTGCTCAGCTCCGTCACCGCGCCTGGTAATGGCCCCGGGCCCGCCGCTAACGCCGCTGTCCGACGGGCGCTACGGTGGCGCCGGTACTGCGCGCAGGCAGGTGATGCTCTGTGTGCCGCCGGCGCGCGTTAATGGGTGCTGTCTGACACGTGCCCCGGTCAAAGCCACCGCGGCAGAGCGCTGGACGTGCCTCGGCAGCTGCCCGGCTTGGGTCCAGAGGTGCTGCAGGAGCGCCAGGGCTCGAGGCTGCCGTTTGGGCTTCCCTGAAGTTGAGGTTTTGAGTGACGGCTGCTGTAGAGGTTCTTGACCTGGATCTCTGCTGGCCGGACTGAGCAAAGATCGCTCCTTTCACATCAGAGCTGCCGTCACCTGCAGCGATTTTGGTCAGTGCTGCTCGAGGCTGGGTCCCTATTTAACAATTACTGAGGAACCTCTTCTATCAGTATTGATTTACCCGGGCCCTGCAAATGTTCCTGCAGAATTAGAGGTTTTCATTTAATCGCCCGTAATACAATGCTGAAAGATAAAAGAAATGAGCACCTGCCAAAGATAAGCAAAATAAAAACAACGAATGGGAGGAAGGTTCCAAAGCCCCGAGGAAAGATTTAGTTACGGCAGGTGCTGGGGTTGCCTTTGCAGTGGTGGCAGCCAGCATTGACACAAGGGGTAGGTTTGTTTTGAACAGTCTGGGCAGGTCAAGTGTCCCTGTCGCAGCCCTGGGAGCTGAGCAGCCCAGAGGTCTGAGGAGGATTGCAGTGCTGGGGACAGGAGCCTGAACACAGCTGTACCTACAGGTCATCGGGCTGTGAGTTACTTTGTGCAGGTGACACTGCCCATGGCATGTCCCACCTCCTTGCCCCTCGCTGACACCACGTTTCAGAGGAAGAAGCACTGTTTGCATCTACAGTCATCTGCAGGGCACTTGAGTGGCAGGGAATATACTCACTCTTGCTAAGAGCAGATTAACAGGGTATATACTTCTAATCCAAAGACCAACTAAGTCAGTCACCTCAATGACTGGAAAAAGCTTCCAAGTGTTTAGAACTGGAACAGAAGAGATGGCCACTGACTGCTTTGAAAAGCAGGAAAACAGTATCCACAGGAGTTGTCTGAGCTATAAAAGTCATGAGCTACTGAAGGTAGTGATGCTACCTGGATTATGGGTAGGAGCATGGAAGTGTTATTTCAGTTTCACACTCACTGGAAAAAGTGGAAAAGGATAAGCAAACTTAGAAGGAGAAGAATCTCGTTTCTCAAAGATAGAAAATGTGGCCATTTGTGCAACAGGAGGGAATTCACAGGGCTTTCTGCCAAAATATTTACTTATATTGGTAGAGACAGGATAAAGTTAATAAACACAATGTGAATATTAGCACAAGGAAAGGAGTCCCAGATTTGTGTCACAGAATCACAGAATTACAGAATCACACCATCTTTCACATATCATAAAAAGCAAGGAAGGTTCAGAATAAAACTAGAAAAGCAATTTGATGTAAAGGAAGATTGGAGATAAAGCATTGGACAGCACAGAGCTCATCTGCTCAGTGTCAGATCTCACATTGAACCCTCTGTTCTTGTTTGCTCCTGGGTAATCACCAGTGACTGACTGGTAAAACACTTCGGCAAAAGCCTCACTGTGAGAAATACATGGACCCTACAACTTGAAATTAAATGTGATCCTTATTAAACTGCTAGATCTGAATAATGTCAATTTTTATGAGAAGGAGATTCCAAAGAAACTTTAACTTCAAATACAGATTTGTTGTAAACTTTGTATTTCAGTCTTATCTTTATTAGAGGGTGCATCTGTGTGCATGGTTTAAGTTTGCCTGAACTTTGGAGTGATTTGAAATCCAAATGCTGTGTAAGTAGCTGTATTTACTCCAAATAGACCCACCTATTGGCTGTATCCCTAGCAGTCTTCAGGGTAAGTAAGGAGTTGTTGGTGACATACCACCCCAGAGGGATGGTTTTTGAAAAACTGTGAGGCCTTTGGTGTTGCTACCCCCCAGTTCTTACTGCTTGTCTGCAGGAGATAACAGCTACATCAGCCAAACTAGTACTCCAGGCCTGTAACTGGGGAGTGGGCAAACTGTTACAGACACCAGAGGACCTGAAGTACTTTAATTGCCCTCCCAATACCAACCATCCAAGCCTGCCAGGGTCTTCCTGCATGCAGGACCACACATAATCATCACAGAGCATCTCTTTTGTCCCAAAAAGCTGTCCAGTGCATTCCCTATCTAAAGATAATTTAGGTATGAGCAAGACATTCAAATAACAACAAAAATACTCAGAACTAACTATTAAATTCTAACAGGTTTTCAAACTTTCTTTTGTTAGCATTTAAACTAATTTCTGAGGAGTTACAATTAAAAAGACAAAACTGTGTTCAATCCACTAGTCTACAATGACATTTCTTAAGCTTCTCCCTGTATCATTTGGTGCTGGTGGATGCTGGAGACAGTACTCCTGACTGGATAGTCTGGTCCCTGGCAATCCCTGTGGTTCCTAATTCAGCTCAGCATCAGAAGTGAAACATAACTGCAGCCTACACTGATAAAGCAACTTCAATTTTACAGACCCCTAAGGCTTAAAAACGTACACACATATACAGAAACAACAACTTTGTTGTTAAATATTGATTTAAATGGATTCCTACATGTATTCAGTATTTTCTTGAGGTTCTTCATAGATTCCTGATGTTTACATACAGCATAGGCAAAGCTTTTCACGATATCAGGGATTTTACCAAACCTTTTGCTTAAATTTAGATTTTACAGAGCAGGGCTTTGGAAGATACTGGTGTAATGTGTCACACTAACAATTTTCTTGTACAAGTCTATGCTGGGTATCCCATAGGAAAACCAAAGAATTTGGGGATAGATAGTACACATAACAGTCACCAATAAAATTATGGATAATGTATGTTTATAATTGGAAATTTAAACTGCACAGGACACATGCTCTAGTGACTGTGGGAGACAGTGACTTTGCCTACACAAGCCATGCATAGTGATGGGAAATTAAAACAGTATCTCATTTATATTTTCATTAGAAAGGCAACTAACAGAAATAAAGGCAGCAAATAAGTAGCTGTATCATTCTAGAGCGTTCAGACAGGGACGAGTATCAGTGAAAATATTCGTGGCTCCTACTAACCACATTCGTGTATTCACAAATGCTTGTTTGGTTAGGGTTTTTGATTCCCAGAAAGAGAAGCTCATTAACTATTCTCGTTTTCCCTTTTAAAAAGTTTCAGGCATGCAGTCAAGGGGAAAAAAACCACTGCCATATGTTTTGTTCAACAGTGGAGAATGAGTAGCAAGCAGTAAAATAGCAGGGAAAATTGCAAGTGATCCTATGAAAATACTGATTTGGAAGTACAGTCAACTGACTCATTAGGACAGAGAACACAAAGCCCATCTTATATTTGGCCAATTCTAACTAATATCTAGGGGGAATTAATAAAAACAAAACCATGAACCACACTGAAAGAGGAGAGTCTGAATGGGTAAACGTGTGGAAGGCTGGCATTAATCCTTGATGAGCAGGCTGCTGCCCACTGATTCTTGGGAAGAAGCTAGAGGGGGAAAACCCAATGGTGTCACAGATATAACAGATACAAGAGCCTTCAGCTAAAAATCCCTGGAGGGACACAAACAAAATTAAGTAGTATAGGACAGTACATATGGTTAAATTACAATCAAATTGACTTCTTATGTGAAATAACGGAGACCATTAAAGAAGGGTTTGGATGGAACAAAGCTCATGGTCTTGATGGAATATGTGTCAGTGTACGCCTTCAAACCTGTGAAAAATGAATGGCTCTATAATTAGCAAACTTTCTCCATGACTCATTAAATAATTGAATGCTACAAGTTAATACAGTGCTAGTCTAAATTAAATTAATTGTAACTGAAGAGAAGATAATATTTTTAAACTGTTTGCTAAGAACTTATTTTGCTTTAGCTACAAACAATACCAGTTCAACAAAGGGACAGGTATCCCTGGTAATTTTTAATTAAACAATCAAACTGACATTGTAATGTTTTATTTCTAGAGATATCCTGGTAGTGTGGCATTTTTAAATGCCCTCTTAAAAGGTAGAGAGGTCTGAGTTACTACCGAAGGGGCAGGGAGAGCCAGCTGGGATGTGAGTTCTGGCAGCAGAAACAGCTTGTGTTCCTGAAGTGATCATTCTCACAACTGTTAATTTTGGGGTGTTGTTTTAAAAGATGGAAAAACATTTCTACCACAAGCTAATGTACACGTGTACATATCAGTGTATTTGACTCATTTTTATCCGTGAAGCTTTTTGTTTCCGAATAAAGAAATGAATGAGTAAGTTGCTAAGATTAAATTGGAAAGCAGTAAACTCTGGCAACATGACCCAGTGATTAATTATTTAGCAGAACATCTGGTCATGTGGGCATGCCCAGAGCCACTTCTTACAGAGAGAGATTGATGACATTAATAACAAGGTGATCAAGGGTATAGTGGAAAATTTATCACCACTTGACACAGTTCAGCTTTGTTAATGCTTGAGTACTTCTTTAAATTCCTAGCTTGTATTTTCTCATCCCACAGATCTGTTGCCAACCCACTGTGATAAATCAAAGTGCCATTCAGGTATTAGTAGTACAGTAACCCCCAAACCTGAAATTTCCAAGTAGGGGAAAGCATGTAAACAGGTCAGGATCTGTAAAACAGGCTGCAAGGCAAGCTCTGTGACACCACCACACCCTGGAACTGCCGTGCTGTGAGAAATTGTGTCACCCACGGAAAATGAGAGGAAGGATTAAAAATAGAATTTATTTCTGCTCTTGAACTTTCTTGCTCAAAAAGCCGCCTGTCATTTTCCAGGCCAGCGAAACATTACAGTGGAGCTGACAGCGCCAAAGGCAGCCAAGAGCAATCAAATCATCAAACAATGAATGGTGACTCAAGCCTGCAGAAGAAAGGTGATCCCTGTGGGTTCCAAAGACAGTGGTGTCCTGAGAATCTTAAAATACAATTTAATCACCAAATAGACCATAAAAACATCCAAGCCCAGATCCAAATCCATGTCTGAGCCTTCCACACTGCTTGTGCCCCAGCGGCTGCCCGGACTGGGCTCCCCCACAACTTGCCCTGTGCTCAGATGTTATTCCATGGGCATGGATGCATCGGGCTTGCTGCAGCCCAGCCCAACACCCCTTCCAGCCTTGGCACAGCACAGATTTAAAATTTGCTTCTTCATCCAAGCAGCACCAGGCACAGAGCCCTTTTGCTTTTTAGACCACCATAGTTAAGACTCACCAGGTTTGTCTGGATTACCTTGTGTGCACCTGATATTTGAGAAGGAAGGAAAAAGACACTTCCCAGGACAGACTTGCTTTCTTCTGCAATTCTGAATAACCATGGTAAACAAGTACTATTACAGATAAAGCCGGCAGTTATAAATCCTGAAATGTGACACCGAGTGGCCAAAACAATCCGAGTGTTTTCCTGCTGTAGCAGGGGAAGGCTGCAAAGGCTTCCAGTAGTTTGCTTTTATTTAATGGCCTTTGTTTAGTCAACTACTGTGCAATGTTTTCATAAAACAAAACCATTTTACTGTCTTAAGACTTCAACCAGGAAACAAATGTGGCCAAGGGTTTCCAAAACAGAAGTTTAAATTTGGGCTCTTGTGTGAGTTGGATATTTGGGGTTATTTGAGAAAATTGAGGTAAACAACCACATATTTGATAGCTTGAGAAATGCATAACTCAGGTGGGTGCCCGACTTACCCAAGATGAATTCCGTGAAACTTCAAAAGAATGGCTTTCAGTGTGTTTTCTAGAGGAGGGAACAGCATCTTCCCCCTGGCAGAGATATAGAAAGGAAGCCATTCCATCAATTGCATTAAGCTGAACTAGGGAATTCTTCAAAAAATAAGGGATGTAGCAGAAGTGTCTGATTTTGCAGGCTGAGCTGGTCACTGCCAGGCTGTCTGCTGGTTGGTACCTACAAGGCAATACTTCATGACTTGTTTATTTAAGTTTTGACTGATGGACACACTCCTTTGCTTCATAGCAATTACTTAGGAATTGAAAATCTGGTATCAGAAACAGCAGACAGTGAAACAGAACTTCTCTAGCAGCTAGGGCTTATATGCTTAAAAATTGTGTGTTAAATAAAGAAATTGCCAAATTCGATAATTCAATAATAGTAATTGCAAAATTCAATACATTTAAAGGCTATTCCACTGAAATACTAAAGAAAGAGATCACTGATTTAAAAAAAAAAAGAAACCCAAAGAAAAATAAATTCTAAATTAAATACTAATATGCTTACATACACTAATATTCCATTCTGTACCATGAAAACATACTAGAAAACATATTAGAAGGCATAGAGAACTGAGAACTTGCAGTAACAAGTACAATCAGAAAATAAAAAGAAAATATGCATAGCATAAAGGCAGGAGTATTAAAGAGTACAGTCTCATTCAGGAATTCAGAGCTGAAGGTGGAATAATGAAAGTATGATTTTATAATCCTCCTACGTCTTGGCATTATTCTGAAGTAAATCTATGAAGGCATAAATAACTGAAGACAATGTGATCTCTTTGATGATTAAAGTGATACAACACTGAGTTCAGATATAGGGTGGTCTGGGTTTAGGGAAACTAGGCCAGTGGTAGCTGGGAGCACTTAGAGCATTCACCCTCACCTGACACAGGAAAGGTCTAAGGATTAGAAGGATTAAGATTAAGGAAGACAGTTCATGCGTGAGGAAGATTAAAACCACACTTGCTTAACAACACACCAAGAGAATGGCTACATCTCATGATCTGCATCACTGCAAAATGTTAACTATCAGCTAATGGAACATATCTGTGTTCTTCCAGACACTACATTCTGTACCTCTTCACTCCTCTGGTATTTCAAAGACATGAGTGTTTCTAAGAAATGAAAGTAGAATATATGCAAATGTATGTAAAAATTTGAAACAACCAATGCTTTGCATGTGCTGGGAATATTTTTAAGGGATAGCTCCCCTAAATCTTTCCCATAGGAGACTAAAACACTATTACATTCACAGGAGAACACCATAATTCAAAGAAGTCTTAAATCCTGTAAGGGTGGTCCAGCTTGAACACAAGCAGCATTTCCTCCTGAATACTGTATGCTGGACCTTCCTGAGACAACCCATGCCAAGAAGTTCTAACCCCAGTCCAAACAGTCATTACCTTTGGCAAGAAGGTGATAAACATGAATTTATCCTCTCAAACTACACATCACTCACGAAATACATTTAGGACTGGTCTTTGCCAGCCAGTTAAGTTACAGGGCCAATATGCTCAGTATTGGGACCATTGCATTCCTGTGCAGCCAGGTGTCAGCTGACACCACCACACTACAGGTATTCACAAATTTTGTGGGTTTAGTACAAGTTTCCACACATGCCAGCTTGGGAAAAACTGAACATACTTTAGCTAGAGATCACCTAGTTACTAATTGTAATATTTTTTAATTGTATCTACATTTTGTTTAGTGCTATTCGTTTTGTTTTAAACGCATTTTGTCTCATCTAATTCTCTACTTGAGACAAAAGCCTGGAATTTTAAATCACAGTCATTAGCACAGCTCACCAAGGTCATGTTCTCACATAACCTGTTTTGCTCCTGGAAGACAGTTCTGAGAGCTCGACTGCATGCACTGAGTCAGCTCCATTTTCTTCCAGCATAGGACGTTAACACAGCAACAGGATTATTTTTTCTTGAAGCAAGGTATTACTGTTCACCAGGGGAGGGTATGGCAATAATTGCTTCTTATGTAAACAAGCAGAAATTAATAATGTTTTCTGGAGACCTAGATAAAAGTCTTGTAAATTACTTGGCGAGATGCATGGATGTGAAATCTCAGACCTGATAAATATTAGATCACTACACACTTAAAGTTCTATTCTATCTCTTACGTTAAAGAAATGAGAGCAATAGTTTTGTAGCACATGGTTATGTTAGAAATGTCTGCAAACTATAGAGCTGACTTAGCACACAGTATTCTTACAATACATTACAGCATGATTTTTTCAAGATTTTAAGTGTAATAGATAATTAGACTACTCAGCTGACACTGTAATTACCATGATATAAAGGTAATAGTGAATAATGAATGGTGCTGAAAGTATCTTGTGGAATAACTAATCAATGTGTGAAATCTGGATGCCTTTAGGTTATGATCAGCTAGAAAAACTGTCACCAAGTGTCATTTGCTTTGTTCCATCTAAGACAAAGAAAGCATGATACAAACCATGAAGAACTAATATTTATTAATAAACTTATTTTAAAAGGCTTTAAACTCTCCTTATTACTTCCTTAAAAATAAGGAAGCGCAAGGGATACCAGACTTTATTGCAATATTAAGTTTCCTCTGATTATCTCAAAGGATAAAACACCTGGAAAAAATCTGTTTAATTGATCCATCTTTATTTCTATCCTTAACAGTCTTCAACACCAATTCATGAAGCCCTTTATACCTTTTTATTACTCTGTTCATCCCTTCTTCAGTACCCAGCACTGAAGGTAACAATCAACATCACAGTCATTACACCATGAAAAGAAGCTGATACTTTTTTAAGCAAAAATCTAGCTTGAAGTTTGATTTTAGAAATTCAATGGTACTATTCTGCAAACATATAATCGTGCAGTGTGGAACAGATTACACCCCATCACCCTTATTTAATGGTTTGGTATTTTATTTAGTAATATCTTTTGCCTGCTGAAAGCACCATTCCCAAAGTACTTCTAGCCCTCATAGTCAGCCTTGGGGAACCATGGTTTTCTTATGTTTCATTTACCAGAGACAAATACAAAATGAAAACTAGTCTTCATCTAAAAAAACATCCCAGCAAATAAGACATCAGTGTTTCTATAAACAAAGTCTGAAATCTTGACAGGCTCTGAATCCAGAGTGCAAAGGATGAATCCTAGATTTGCTATTAACATTTTTTGTGGTGCAAGATTTCTTTTTTTTTTTAGATTGAGGCTTACAGTGTGGCTTTCAAGAGACACTTATTGCTTACAGAACCCAGTTCTTGGTTTAGGAAATATATATATGCTATGATATCATAGGAATTGGCTAACCTAAGTTCCCAAAAAGTCACATTTGAGGTGCCAGCTGCAGAGTAGCCCATCTGTGGCCAGATGGAAATGCCAGCAGGGGAACTTCCGCTGGTATTTAAGAGGAAGATGTTATATTTCAATGACAGCTCTTTTAAGAGGACAACAAAACTGGTACCAGGGAAGGGCAGGCCAACACACAGGTAATCCTCCTGTTGAATTAAATGTTTGGGTCCTGTGAAAATTCTGAATTTTCCCTTTCTGCAAGAACTGTAGTCATCATGTACAACTCAGCTGCTGTGACCCCTGCTCTCCATCATCTTCATCACTTGTTGTGGTACCTGGAACACAGCCCTTGATCTTACAGCAGTTGTGCTAGACTAGGATCAAAGTCTAGAAGCTGGCAAATTAGCATGTGAGGCTCCAGCCACAAGGAAAAGGCCTTTTCATACTTGGAAAACAACGTGCATACTTCTGCTGCCATGTAACTAAAAGCATAGTTATGGTTAGACACATGATGATGAGTAACAATGATACAGATTACTTGAGTGCATGGAGATGTGTTCACATCATCCAAAATGCTGACAGTGCCAGGATTCATCACTTGCTGTTAGTGACACCTCCCCCTACATGCTTTTATTTTTCCACCATGAGCTAAAATTTCAAATGTGGCAGCATGAGCTAGTTACGGATGACCTGAACTGACAAGCAAGTAGTTATTCACAGAAAGCCAGATATATTTGAAAAAAATCGGAAGTTCATGCATCTCTATCCTATTTCATCATCGTTGCTTGTGGTAACAGCCTGTCTACATGACAGGTTTAGTGATCACCTCTCATCAGCTGCATTCCCTGACCCTTAGCCCAGCTAGGCAGTGGCTGACAGCTTCTGCTGCAATGAGACAGGGAGGGAAGGTAAAACTGAGCCAGGTTCTTCAGGCCTTGGAGGCCAGAGCAGCTCTTGGTCTTGATTTTCATTCAGTCCTTCATGGGTGATAAGGAAGGCAGGATAGTGGGCCTTTGATGTCATTTGCAGTGGTAATTCTGGGACCTGCAGCCAGTGTTGGCAGGATGACAATTCTCACTGGGATCAGTGGAGGCACTGCTGCTCCCCAAAGCCAGTTATTTTAAGTCACATCTAAACAAGGAATTACGAGCTTAAGATCAGCCTTTCTCCCCCGCAGGAGGTTCAGTTAGATGCAAGACTTGGTAACTAAAAACCCAAATCACATCCCTCTCGCTTGAGCCAGACTGCTGTTGGGTTAGGAGGGTGTTGGCTCCTGCTGAACTGAAGAATTCACAGCCTGGCCGTAGGTATGTGGGTAAATACCTGGGAGGCTGACGTGCCTCTTTGTTGCTGGATACCAGCAAAGGGGGCCACAGCAGCCTCACTGCAGACAGTTCTCTGCATGCTAATGACTGACATCCTTGCCTGTGGGTGGGCAGGTGACTCCTCACCATTTCTTGTACCACCTGCCTGGCACCACCTCACTTTCTGGTGGCTTTTATTTGAGTCCTCTCTTACTCATATCCTGAGCAAAAATAAACAAACACTCCACCAAAAACTACCACTGGACAATACACTTCACAGTCTGCCCCATGCACACTCCTTTCCCTTCTCCCCTCCATACTTTGCATTTTCAGTGGGTATTTGCTGCTCCAGCCATTGTGTATTTAGTGGCAGCATATCTGCACCAGCAGTTGGCATCACTGTTATAATCCAAGCAGAGCCTAAGAGCCCATTTCAGACAAGGTCTTAGAAACATGAAGAGGCTTGCAATAAGGGAAACAAAACAAAAATGCTCTTAACACATCCATGGTTTTTTCCATGAATCTATTTCATTACTTTTCTTTTTAATCCATCGCTAGTTCCCTATACAGAATTATTGCCCATTAAAGAAAAAGATTTGCACACCAAAACAAGAAGACAACCAAATCCAAATCTCTTTATTTTTGCCAGGCCTAGCTCAGGAAACCTCTTGCTGGGCTGTAGAGCTGAGCACCAGCCAGGGCCACCAACAGACATTTAAATTAGAGACATCCCTGGGCAGTGATGGCCAGTTCCAAAGAGTGAAGCTAGGCCCTCCTTTTCTCACTGCTGAATTAAAAACAGCATGAGTAAATCCCCTTCCCCACAAGTCAGAGCATTTCTGTTAACATCTGTTAGATAAAAACTTCACTCCAAATACCTCTGGCGTTCAGGCGGGTGCAGATCCAGGGATGACTCTCATGTCTTACTGAAATCCATGGCATTGCTTCTCAGCTTCCTTGCAGCATTACCAGCCCACATCTAAGGCTCAGGCTCCACCAGGCTTCTCTTCCAGCAAGGGGTGACCCCCTGGAGCCCTGCTCAGCTGCCGTGTCCTCAGCCCTGGTCAGCCCCTCAGCTCCTCTGGGTATGGCTGTCTTCCCAGGCAGATTTCTGAAATGATTCAGTTGAGGGAATAAACCAAATGGAGCTTCCTCCCTGCGGGAGAGGCATGAGCAGCAGGTGAGCAGTGAGAATACCAGCAACCTGCTGTCACAGCCCAAGACTGTCATTACCTTACATTGCATGTAATTAAGGCTGCAATTCAGCCACAGTGAATTAATTTGTTCAGTCCTCATTCACTTGCTGCTGAAATCATGGCATGGGTCCCCTAACTACACTTGGACTTCACATATGAAGTCAGATTTGCACTCTTCAGATTTAAAACCAGAAAACCTCCATCCAGATCCCCTCTCTAGTTCTTTGTGCCTATTTCTTCAATTGCAAGGATTTGTTTGAAATTGATGATGAATCAGGACATTTTTGAGGGATCTGAACAGGAAAGAAATCCAGGTGAATTTCGTGTATATATACATTTTTAAAGGTTTCACCTAATTTCATCAATATTGCTGTACTAAATGCAATAATCTTGAGAATCCAGGTGTGCACTTCATGTAAAAAGGTGGAACAAGCCTAGGACTGATGATGAGAGTGCTGATGGAACAAATGAACATTTTAAAAAAAAACCAAAAGAAATCAAACTTCCCTTCAATATTAATTTGATCTGGGCTATTGTAGAGCAATGACAACCCTCAGATTGCTTCATACTCCAGTAGGTTAGACTTCAGTGCTTCATGAGAGAACTAAGAAAGCTCATGAAAAGAAACGCCGTCATTCAAAATTTCTAAGAGCTAATAAGAAATTAGCTACAGAAAGTTCTGCCATTTTATTACCTACATGCACACACGTGCATGTAGAACTGCTTATTTACTCGTTAATGAACTTTTTACATCTCCCATCCATTGTAGCTCCTTTGCTGCGAGCCCCTAAACAAAATTTAGAGGTAGCTGCACAGCCCTTTTCACACATTAACAGAACCTGGACATTATGTTACAATTCTTTGTATTTCAAATGGTTATAAATTATTAAAATAGGAGATCTAGCTGACTGTGGTGTAGAGAAATCATGTTTTACCTAAGCTCAGACTGGTTTTTTTAGCAATATTGTTTATCTCAATACCTCATAAACTTGAATATAGTGCCAGTGCACACACAAGGAAAAGCTATTTTTCTGTTGAAAATTTAATTGAAGGTTATCCCAAGTAATAATGAAAGCCCTTAGCAGCACTGGCATTACATCAAACGTCTGTCCTGGTGAATTACAAAGGTACCTCTGTACTAATCATGATCAGAGAAAAGATTAAGTGATATAGAGGGTCGGTTGGTGCTGTTTTAATAAATTCTGGCAACAGAGTTACAACTCTGGACCCTGGCCAAGAGCACGGTTTTCCTGTGCAATCAAGGGTATAGCTTAAAACAGAGAAGGAAACAAATCCTCCTCTGCAGCCAGGGCTGGAGAGGGGACAAGCCAGCAGGTGTCCATGATGGAGCTTCAGAAGCATGACTGGGGACAGTTGTACACTATACTCCAATTAATTTTCATATATTTTTTTAATGCAAGTGATTAAAAGCGCAGCTGTCCATCTGCACTGCCCAATGACAGCTGGTTTTGCTTTCTCACAGATTAAGTAAAGACAATCAGTCTCCGTAGCCCTCTGAGACCACTTCCCATTGATGTCAGAGCCTGGCTCAGCCCCATTCTCACTCCACCCTTTGAATGGGAGCAGCAGGTGACTCCAGTGAGTCACTGCCATGGCAAGGGTAGTGACTAGATGCCTTTGCAGACAGGCCAAGCTAAGCAGGCTGTGCCCGACTGCTCCTCAAGCACCACAGGGCAGAGCAGCCCTCCCGTTGTGTAGATGGGGTCAGGAGTGGCATCAAACTGACCAGGAATTGTGAATGAAGCAGAAGACATTGTAACCCACAGCCTGGCCTTTGAGGAGCATCTTAAATCTCAGCACACAGCTGAAATGATGCCCTTTTACAAATACCACTTTGCCTTAAGCAAAGAAGTTGCATTTATATCAGAAGGTGTCACAGGGGCTCTGCCATACAAATCTTCATTGGAAGCAGAATCTGATTCTTTAGATGCAACTGTGTAAAATGTGCAATGGCATTAATTGGCAATTTTACGTGGAAAGAGTCAATTTCATGCTCTTCTCTGTTTTTTCCAGCTCTTACCATCTCGCACTGTGAAATCTTAGACAAACATAGCAATACAGTCAAGCAATATTAGAAGAATATCCTTGCAATACTGAAAAGGATACATCACATGTGTTAGCAAAATTTGTAATAATGCCACATAAATATCAAGCACGTCAACATTATTATCCAGCTGCCACCATGAAGGACTGTAGACAAATAGTGTGATAAACACTTTGAGAACTGCAGATTTCCATGCAGGTATCCAAACAGATTACCTTTTTCCCCAGGGGTTCAGAGTGCCAGGCTATCGTCATACATACAAAATTAAGTGAGGAGATTCTTGTAGAAACAAGACATGGGGTTTAGGATTCCAGTTCTAAAACAATTAATTTAACTTCAAAGTCATTTTATGTTATTACATTCATACTTTTGGTTTTGTTATTTCAAGTGTGGATTATTTTCTTACGTATTTTGTTTTTTACTAATGGATAAATAATAATAATAATAAATAATATGTTCATTTAATTTTTCCAACTCTTATAGAAAAGGTCAATTATGGAGTTTATACCAGCTTTTAAACCAAAATGCTTGTCTGAGGAAGGAATCTAGGAGCTCTCTCTTCTATGAAGGTAAACTTCAATGCTTAAAAAATATCCAAGTTGATGACAATATCACTTATTAGTTTTACCTCCACTGACAGCATGCCCAGACTGAGATAAGAATCACACCCATGGGTGGTTTCCATCAGAGGGGATGAACTTCTCAAGATACTCCAGGTAGATCTGCTCACCTTGCAGTGAGGGTCAGTGTTTCAGCACTGGATTTTGAGAGACAAGAAAAATCAGCATTTGCTGCAATCAGGCCCCCAAAACAGCTTTTCTCTTCACTTTTTACACCAGTGTTTGTACAGACTGGTTATTACAAGTGGGGTCCCAGGTGCTGCAGGGGAAGCAGCCTGTCACACAGCCTGTCATACAGCCATACCTGCCAGTGAGTGCCAGCAGGTTTTGGGATCTAGCTACACTTCCAGCAATTTGCAGCAGCAGATACTTGGGAAGCATTAATTATGCTCTGGCCAAAGAGGTAAACCGAGGCACAGAGGATGAGGGCCCATTCTGAATCCCAAGGCAATCAGCTAATGAACTCTGATTTGTTTATTACAAAATGGTTAGTCCTTTGTGAACCTGCTCCCTGTTTGCCAATCCATTGTCCTGACTTCTGGACCACATTCAGGCTACTGGACCAGACCCACTGTTACCTGGTTAAAAGGATTGAGAACAATTTCCCCTTTTGTATTTGCTTTTGCACAGGCAAGTTGTTGCACCATCATTACCTGTAAGTGAAATCCTCTTGAGCTGATTATCTGTTGGTGTGAGTAACTTCTCCCAAGGTTACTGCAGGTTTTTAAGACTGAAATGTGTCTCTCTGAAGTGCTTCATTCCCACAGGGTTTGTGGCTTTGCACTGAGGTCCATCATACCTAAGGGTTCTGTTTACTTCAGCTGTATGCATTTTCTCAGTGGCGCCCAAGACACGTGGACTGCTATGGGACTGTCTGGGTGATGAGAAAACTTTCAGTGCTTTGCTCTGAAATGTCCAAAGACAACACTTCCAGAAAGGCAAAAAGGTCTTGACAACACATTCCTGTGAGGCTTGCAAGAGGATCCTGAGTTGAAAGTTAAACAAACAAGAAACTCACACTGTCTACAAGTCAGACTGGATCAAGACTTTTTTCTCAAGGTATAGAAATTTCAGCTGACCTGCTGGTGACTTCTCGCTTTTGCCTCATGTAAAATTGAAACAAGCTTCACACATAAGACCCAGGATAACATGCTGTATAGTGGGGAAGTGAAATCTTCTCAAGTTTTCCTGCTGACTTTGAGACCTTTCCCCTGGAACCATATGTTTTCAAAGAAAGAGAAATTGCTACAAGCAAATGCATTTTACCTTCCCTGCTGTTCTTCTGATTCAAAGCAGATCTGAATAAGCTGCATCAGATATATTTAAGAGTTGCCATACATACCAGTGAAAAGATACATTGCTTTGGACTTATTTCTGTAGTGCTTCTTGGGATGAATGCCTTAAAGTCTACAGACATTTGGTCACAGAGCAGAATCCAGCACGTGAGGATAGTGGCTGAGGGAGTTTATTTACATATCTACATTTTAGTTCAGCTTAGGGGTTGCTCATTTGAACCAAATCTTCCAAGTACAGCAGTTCAGAATTAGTTGAAGGTATGCTTTGTGATGACTAAACACTATAAAACTGAAGAAGTAAATTCCTGGATACAGCTTCATTTCTCACCTGGGAATAACACTTAACATAGGACTAGAAATGAAGCCTTTCCTTTCATAGCTGAGTGGATTCAGTGAGAGCTGTGGATACCAGTGCCAGTACTGCTTTTTCAACACACCTGTATGATACTCAGCACACCTCGACCCCTGAAAAAAATGACAACAGCTATTTCAGCTTGACCCCGTGCTTTCTCTCTCCAGCTCACTGTTGGCGGCTGAAATTTCAGCTTCTGTTCTCTTCTCCCCAACTTCCATCCCCCTCCCCTTCCCGCCCCGTGCTGACCCCCAGCTTAGAGAGACTCTGCACCACAATATACAGGACACACTGCAATTCAAAGGCCAAAAGTTGCTAAAGCGCTTATGCAAGTTAATTACTGTGCCTGTTTAATCCTATGTAATGCAGATTAGCGCTGTCAGCTACTGTTCGGAGAGCACTTGATGTTACGGGCTGGGCCGTCAGCAGGGAAACCGCTCTCCTCAGGAGCGGCACAGCCACTTGGAGCGAGGAGATGCTGACCAGTGCTGGGAACAGAAACCTGTCGCACTGTTCCCTGGTTGCTGTCAGGATGGAGGAGTTGGACACAAAAGCTACATATGAAAAACAGGCAGGTTTAAAGAGGGTATTGCACCCCTCATTTCAAAAGAAAATTGTCAGCTTTGACCCCGTGCCCCACTTCTGCACCTTCAGATGAAAAATTCCAGCAAAGAGATCCACAAAAGAAAGACATCCTTACACCAAGACACGAGCCATGGTGAAGTCAAGCCACTAGACACTATTTATATATCAAAGTCCTAAAACATGTTTCCTTTAAACGAGAGGTCACAGAAAGCTGTCCAGTTCGAAAGGCACATCATCTGTCAGGCAGGAGAAGGTAGAAAGGTGGAGCGCTTCCTGGGAACTTCTACTTGTCACAACTTGAGTCCAATCTAATAGGATTAATTTACAGTCATTACTCAGGTAAAATGTCCTTTGGCAGCAGGTGTGTTTACATTGGGCCTGCTTATTCCCTGAAGGAGTGCAAATACAGCGTGTTCAGATGGCTCATTCAAAAAATTATTGACATGTAGTATTTCAGAATTTCCAGCACTGCTTTTCCTATTCTAAAGTGTTAAAAAATATGGGTTATCTTGATTTGTAAATGGTAGCCAGGACTACAGCATTTCATATGACACCATTGGTAACCCAGCTACAGTAATAATGCCAATTTCCTCCACCTATGCATTATATTACAGTTAAGCAAATATTTTCCACCTCAGCAGATTTTACAACCAAATGACAGACTTATCTCTTTCTGGTTCATGGCTGATAACACTTTGATTGATGGAGGTAATAATGACAGAATATGTGATAAGGTTGTCTATCACTGGCTGAGACTCAAGGCATGGGACACTAAACTTCCACATTGTTAAAAGCCCTTTTTATTCTATGTGACTTACAGATGCAGTAAAATTTAATCATTATTTTAAAAAGAGTATAATTAATTATAAATCACATCAATACTTCTTTTACATTAGAAATCTAAGTCATTTATATCCTAAAAAACTGGATTTTGCAAGTAAAAGAGATAAGAGATTAAAAGATGAACCAAGTGTCTAGAGATATTTAATATTGCACTCAGCATGCTTCAGCCATTAGCCTCAATGCCTGAGCATGGACATTAAACTTGCAGCCATCTACCTCAAGCTGAATCCGATTTCCTTAAAATCTGCCCGCCAGCACTCCCATGTGCAGCACCACAGCGATGCTCTCCTGGGATGATGCTCACAGGTGAGTGAGTGCATTGAGTCTTGGCAACAGCCAGAGATGTTCCTGCCCACACCTGCCTCTTCCTCATGCCTCTGCCAGTCGCTGCCAGCCTGAGTTTCAATGAAGGCTTCAGGCAAGATGCCAGGCTGAGATGTGGACACGCATCTTGTCCTACCAGCTCTCCTTCAGGAGTGCTGACGTCCATCAGGGAGATGGGGAAGGCAGCAGAAGTGACGTCTCAGCCACCACGGCAAGACCTGCAGCAGCTCAGGTACCAGACACCCCACTCCTCTCTGCTCATCCCCAAGGGCAGTGGGTATCCAAAGAGGGGGGTTACCTGTGACTATGCAGGAGATGGCAGACAAAACATCTTGGCCAATCATCAGCAAAGCCACTCACTTCACACAGCAGTGGGACAGGATACTGCAAATGAGGAAGGCAAAAGTATCCACAGGGAAACGGGCAAGTACAGAGGAGCAGAGTGGGTAGGGAAAGTCGCTCAAAAGGAAGAATACACTGAAAAATAAACCCTGGTACAATGTAAACAGGCTTCCAATTTGAGAATATTAAACATTTTTTCATAGGGTCTTTTTTTCTTTTTGCTGAAGATCAAAAAGGAATGATCTATTTCAGTAGCTTCCAGAGCAGCAGCAGTTGTGTTACCTTTTCTGTGCCTTCCTTCCTCCTCCCAGACTCAGGAATTAAAATGTCGAGCTTCAGAGTCATACCTAGAATTTTTTTCAGGTGAAACACTGAACCGGAAGGAAAACAGCCAAGGAACGAAGGCATTCGGGCAGCAGCACCTTCCTCAGAGCAGAAAACAAACACGCCAAATCCTGGCAGTCGGGAGGCAGAGTCTGCGTGTTTTAGCTCCATAGAGCTTGAGCAAACCACCAGCCCCACAGCTCTTGCAGGCAGGAGAAGTAAGACAGACTCATCTCGTCCGCTGTTGCCTCTCATCCCACCTGCGCCGGCTTCCTGCTCTGGAAGCGCGGAGAGCAGGGAGTCACGGCACCGCGGAGCGCACACGTGCGGCTGGCAGGGCACGCTTCCATCCCTCTCGCTCTAGAAGCGTGAGAGGGCACATGCCTAAATCGTGGTATCCAGGGACAGAATTTCAAGGGCATCCCACCCTCTCCTGTCCCTGGAGATGAGGACCGGTTGCTGGATCCTCCCCGCATCCCGGTCCCGCCGCCCGCAGGGTGCGGAGCCGCTCCCGCAACGCGCCGCGGGCGTCACCTGGCGGCGAGGGGGCTCCGTGAGCCCGCACGGCTCATCCCGGCCCAGCCCTTCCTGCCCTTCCGAAACTTAAAAAGGCAATGCTGTGTCACTTACAGAAACTGCCACCGAAACGAGAAACGGCACAGATTTTAGCAACAAATAAACCACCTGGCTTCTGTTTTAACGTGGACTTCCAGTGCATTTTAAAGCACACAGATGTCCATATTATTACGTGTGAGAATTAGTCCTAAGCAATTTCCCCAGGAAAACACTGTAGTTCGTGTCTCTAGAGGACAATCTGTGCTCTGCAAATAGGGAGAATGAGAATTTTCCACTCAACACACTAATTCTCTGTGATTAAATACTGCTTGCTGACTGCAGAAGGGAAAGATGAGACCACTATTAACTCATGTTAGCAAAAAAAAAAGCTCACAGTCAACATGCCAGGTTCCTGGTCTGTTCATTAAATTTCAGCATAGCCATTCCAAAAGCAATGGGGCTCCATTCATGCCAGAAGGAAATTTAACTGAAAATAAATTGCACAAACAGAAAATGTCCCTTGCCTAACAGTTGTAATTGTTAGTACTTACTGCCCAAGATGCAAAAGGATCCAGGATAGATGCCTGCCCAACTGGGTAACAAGTATCTCTTGATCCCAGCATGCTTTAAGGGAAGCTCTCCGTCTTTGCACCGCAAAAGGCTTTTCCCAAGCTTGCTCTATTTGTGAAACTTATTGTATGGAAGGCAACCAAAAAGGATATGGTTCCTCACCTTCTTTTAGCTACTTTTTTAGATGGATGTATTTCTCCAGCATGTGACTACATTAAGTAAATTAATTTCCTCTCTTTTGTCTTCTTCTCTTCCTTTTCTGCAGCTCTATTCTGTCTGTTAAACTGGAAAAAAACAAGGCTCTCCTGGGATCTGCACTATAGGCACTGCTCCAGCAGTTCAGCTGACAGGAAACTGATACCACGCTTAAGAAACATCAGTTGAAAAACCATCTTACTATCACTGTATCACTTACCTGTCACAAGCAGTTGTGATCAGGATTTGTGTTGCTGCAGCACCTTGAGAAGCATGAATGTCCAGTTCCTCTCCATTCCTTGTTTTTCTCCATTTCTTGCTTTACAGGTATAACATGCTTCTTTCTAGTATTTCAGCAAAAACAGGATGTGATCTTGATCCATTGATGAACCATGCCACACCTCCAATTTACACATGCACACACATAATAGGACTACTTCAAAGCAATCCAAGGCCACTTTTTATCCATTTTTCCTCTTTACAGTATACTGAGATGCAAGATGGGATCATTGCACAAAGAAAGTACTAAAATGGTAACAAAATACAATTAGCTTTTCCTAGGCTTTGGAATTCACACTTGTCACTGCAGCTGTTAGTGCTGTGTAACACTGCCCTACTTAAAAAAACCCAAACATTAAGTACATCACTGTTGTGAGTGGTTTTCCTCTTCCCAAAAGACAAATGCGACACATTTTTTACTCCAACAGCTATTTAGTTCTCCAGTTCCTAGAGCTAAGCAGAGCCTCTGCAGGGTTTGTTCTTCTTTCTACGGTACAGTTACTAAGATTTGGACTCCTTGATGCAAGTTTCATGTAAAATTCAAACTTGTCTTTAAACTGAAGTTGAATTCAACTCCAAAAACTATTATTTCACCAGCTCCTCAGGGGATTGCCCACCCTCCCATGCTCCAGCTTCCCTGTTGTACCCTTTTGGCATTGAGCTCCTGGTTGTGGGCTGCTGCAGCCCAGCCCTTCACTGCTGTGGGTCACTTGTTCCTCAGATCCTTTGGAACCCCAGCAGGAACCTGGTTTCTGGTGATCCTTCAGGAGACTGCAGCAAGCAATCCATCCACCTCCCCTGCCCCTGATTTCTCACCATGTTATGAGCACATATGACCCCCTGAGGAGCAGTGGTACATATCTGAATTTCAGTCAACACAAGCCCACTTTGATACAAACCTTTATTATCTCACATCTTGCCACAGCTATCATTGAAACAATTGATGTTCATATTTTACAGACACCATAAAAAGTTACAAAGTGTAAAATATGCTTTGTAGTTCACAAAGTAAAAATACTTGAGGACTGACTTTCTGTAAACAAAATTTGTCACAGAGATGTTCACACACAAGGGAACAGGCAGGTACTGTTATCCTGAGCACGTTGGGGAAGCAGCCTTTGCGTGGTATAGAGGCAGAGCATCTCTGTCAATGGGATTACCTGGGGCATTAAAATCCCTTCCCTGGGATTACCTATGGCATTAAAAGGCACAAAGAGAAACACACCACGAAGCAGACCCCAGTCAGTGTGGTCATCCCATCAGAAATCTAAGCACTACCCAATTCTTCTAGTCACAGCTGGGGAGAGGGTGTCACCATTCCTACTGGCTCTTGCTTTGTCCAGCATGAACTGCAACTGAAGACTGTGTTACTCCAACAAACATGGGCAGCCTCCTCGTGGCTGCAGCAGTGGTGGGATTGGTGCCTTCACTGGCCAAAATGAGTCTCTGGCTTCCAGGACTCTGGCCTTTAAGCTCAGTATTGTGAGTCTGCTTTACAAATCCACACACTAACACAGTAAAATTTTTAGATGATGCCACGTCTAACAGGTTTAGAGATGGAAATTCTATTTTAAAGTAGTCCTATAGACAACTGGTTAAAAAAAGGTAGTTTGGAAGGACCATTATAAACTATAGGCAGCAGTTATTGAGCAACAATAAACATTTAAGTAGCTTGGAAATCTTGTTTTCCTTCTTCCTTTTTTCTATCTCCTTGTGTTACAAAGCAGTGACAATATCAGTAGTCATAGTAACACAATCCCTACTTGTTCTACCTATGCCAGTTATGGATGGTACTCAGAGCCCACAGATAATTTTCTCAGGGAAAACACAGGTAAGCCTGTTTTTAAGGTACTTTCTGGACCAGATATTGCCCCCAAATCAGTATAATAATAATAATAATAATAAATAATGCATATTCCCTAGAAGTTTTGGTTAATTTGATCAACAAAAATCCATTGTTACTTCCCATCCTCAGCCTCAATGTTAATGTTTTTAAATTTACATACAGCCTGAGCTTCTATATCATAAAGTAATGTAAAAAGAACTAACAGAGAATGAGAGGAAATATCTCATTAGAGCAGATGATCTAGGATAGAACAGTCTGACATGGACTTCAAGTTCTTCTTTCATGAATAATCAGCACTACTCATCAGGGCAGGCAGCAAAGAAACAGATCCAAAGGAAATTTCACACAGCTGGTTAAGGAAAAATGACTGCTCAGGGCTCATCACTTAGTACCATGCTTAGGACCCTACAGACCTCTGCCCAGGAAAAAACCTGCTGTGTTTGACCTCCCTAGAAACACGCCCTTCCAAGTGCTGAAACAATCCTGATCTTAAACTCCTGTCAAACCTGTACAGTCACAGTGCTTCCTCTTCTCAAACCCTGTTCCTAAAACCCATTTCTGAATGAGAAGACACCACTCAATATTTTGCATGCACAGACAGTCCAGAGATCTCAACCCAGGGAAAGATGGACAGAGAGTGAGGAAGTAAGATGCCTACACCACAGTGATCATCAGGCAGCAAAGGCATGGGAAGGGAGGGCAAACACATATGGCAGCAAGAAAGCTCAAGCAGAGTTGAATTATGGGCACATTTACAGCAGTCTGTCAGGGAAGAGGGGCTTCTTCAGGCAGTGCAAATTCCAGCCCTGGTTCCCAGAAAGACCCTATTGTCTAAGAGAAAATGAGAGCGGGATTCGCCGGCGCATTGTTGCCTACATCCATACACTAAAAGGAAGAGCTCTCCTAAGGAAACCAACTTGTTGCTGGGGGTGGGTTTGGAACACATACATCTGCTCTGTCTGGCAAATACTTGTTTGGCTTTGGAGCTTTGGTTCATTAGGAGTTCACTGTAACAGAGTTGAGATCTTTCCACTCTTTTCTTTAAACACTTTCATTTTGCTAAGATACTTTCTTTACAGAGTTCTACCTTGTTCCCAAAGTCCCAACTGTGTTTCTTCTAAGAAGCCTCCAGCCCAGCAAGCACACAATGTGCCCAGTCCTACTATTCCTGGAGCATCCCAGTGCTGAACTGAACCATCTGCAGATGCCCCAGGCTGCCTGACAACCCTGTGCACAACTTGCCAGAGCACCTAATCGATGTAATATTCAGGCAGCAAAACTGCTTAAAGCAAAACAAACTGTTCATTAATATCAGATCTGCAAAGTCCACATGCAGATATAAAGTATGTACAAACACAAGAATTTATCTCATAAAAAATTCAGTAATATACTACAATTCTCTCCACATGCCATAATCTCTGAGACCTAGGCATTTTAACTGAAAAACAGTTTGGCTCAGATTTTTTTCCTTTTTTCTGAAATGGATATCCACATTTAGGATACAACTTAAGGTACCTGGTTTATATACAAAGCCTCCTCTTAACCTGCTGCACCCTACAGCTGTGCTCACACTGCCTTGGCATTGTAGCTGTGTCACACTGCAGAGCAGCTTTCCACATACTTCCCCACATCTGTCAGTGGGGAAGAAAAGGGCATTACCAAGCAGATTTTCCTTGGTGAAGACTCAGAACTAGACTGAACAAATGGGGCTCCCCTTCCTTCTGTGCAAGTGCTTGACATAAGATCATTTTTACTTTGCACAAGGCGTAAAGTTCACATGATTCCCTCACTTCTCCTGTCCTGTGCCTGCCATCTCCTCTGAAGCTGGAACTATCAAACAGATGATTCAAAACACAGATTGTCCCAAAAAGTCACATCATTCAGTGCTTCCCACCACCCAGCACACACACGCACACAAAAGCTCAACACACTGTTCTCCTCCAAACAGAAGGTTTGCTTTGCTTCCTAACTCGGACAAACCACCTTTGCCAATATCCTATTCAGGGCTGAAAGCTCCTATTTATTCTTGAATTCTCATGTAAATGGTTTACAATACCCATCTGCTGAAAACACACACCTTCATTTCTGTGGAAGAGCAGCAGGGGTTTCTGGGATTCAGAGAACAACCTGATGCCACATTTGATAAATGCTGGAAAGTCTCTTAACTTCTAATCAAAGACTTCTTGGGTTTATAGTTTTCCTGCTCACGATCTCATGCTGGGGCAATTTCCTGTGCTCAAGCTATGGGTAGGTACCATAGTGGTAAGAACATTTGTGTGAGGTGTCTCACTTGCATTTCTGGTATAGATAAACCTAAAAGGACAACTCAAAACAGCACTGGCTTCGAGGCTTATATCCCAAAGATTTCCCCCCCACCCAAGGGTAAGATAAAAATCAAAAAATCATCTAATAATCCCTTCTTAAAAGTATTCCTTGCATAAGGATAATTACAGATTGCAAAATATGGATTGCAACAAAGGTATCTTTCAGCAGATATACTGTTTCTTTCCATGAGATTTGGAATTTCAAATTGTAATTTGCTATTCGAAGATGAGAGATTTATGCTCAGGGATCCCATAATTTCTTTTGTGTTCTTCAAACAATTGCCTTAGTTTCTGTAGATACAATGCATGTAGCTCATCAATCTCTTCAGTGGTGGGGTTCAAGTTCCGTTTCACAGGGATGGGGCTTCCCACTGCAAATCAAACACAACAGCAGCATTAGCTTCATTGACATCCCTTTTAAATTAGAATTGCTGTCCCTCTTCTAACAGATGCTACACAGCTCCCAGGGAGATGGCAGAATCACAGCACAATTCTCTTGCCGTGGGGCCTGATCCTGCCTTTCACAAACCTGAGTCCAGGGTCTGGTTTTTCACTTGCTTTTTGCTGAAGTTCAGGCAAAATCAGTTAATACCCCCACCATTTCAGTTTGGCAGCAAAAGAGCAAGTGAGAAGGGGATTAAGTTCTAACTTGAAAGAGCAGTTTACACTTCAAGATACAATCCCACGGGTTATGTGCTGTCCACAAGTTCAACATAGTATTTAAAAAATGTACTTTCTCACAGTCTTCTGTTCTGATGGGAATACTAAAGCTATTCAGTGTGTGGGACATGCCTAAGACAACAGTGGTGCCCTCAACCACACAGTCACAAAACAGGACTGCAGGAAACACAGTTACCTTCCAGTTTTTTACAGAATGGGTATCACTGCGCCAGAAATGTTGTCAGAGACCTCAGCCTAGGGTAGCATGTAAACTCCCAGACCCTCTAAGGTGTCTCTGAACCATCCATTGCCCACAAATGTAATTGCAACCAAAATGTTCTCCAGGCACTGCAAAGCCTGCTACTTGCTCCATCAGAGCGAGAGCAAGAGGGAACATGGAAGTCCGGAGGGCAGTCTCCTCCTCTACAAAAAGCTGTTGTTAAAAAGCCTGTGATGTGCTAAAAGAAGCTTCCCATGATCTCAGTCTTCCCTGTGTTGTTCAATCACTGCAGATTTTGACAGCTGTTCTGGCACTGGAGGCACCAAGACCCAAACCTGGATTACAAAGAAAATCTGTAGAAAAGCAGAGAGTTAAAAGCACCCCGAGGAGCTTTTCCAGAGGCACCTGAAAATCCCTTTCAAGAGATGTTGCCACTTCAAATTGGATGGTGTTGACTATAGGGAAGCCTAGCCAGAACCACAGAGGGGCTGAGTCTGCATTTTCCTGCTGCAGCTTCAGCTGCCAACAGCTCTCAGGCCCTGTGTGGTGCTGAAATTCAGGCTTTACGTGGATAGGACTGGGAACCCAGCCCCAGATTGAGCAATACCTTAGGGGGTATGAAATCAATATACATACAATACAGGATTTCCAGAAGCAAGACTGGAAACAGCAAGCAAACCCCAAGCCCTTCTGCAACAGCCTCTTCTCCCAAGAGTGGAGATTTCTTGTGGAATTAGAAACTACACTCATCTCCCTAATTTTATGTGCAGCTTTAAGAAACCTGCTTAATTTGATATTTGAGAGTTGTTTCTATTTCTGAAAAGCAGTAATAATTTTCAGGAAAAACAGAAGTACTGATCAAGCCCAAAACACTCAGACTGCACAAACCTTGGCTTAGCTGAATGGCTTTAGGATCCATGACTTCTGAACCAGGAATAAAACGCTGTCAACACAGCTAACTGGTGATCCTTGTGGGTCCCTTCCAACTCAGCATACTCTGCAATCTGTGAACCTGGCTCAGGTAGAGCTCACTGTGACTCTGCAGCTCTCAGAAGCAGAGCCAATGCTTTCCAAGCCCTGTTGAGCCATACCAAGAATAACCCACACAAGCCTCCAAGGACACAAGGACATCGTGACAGTTCTCAAACATGAGGAAAGATAAAGGTAAAGGATTTCATCAGATCTTATGAGTTCTGTTGCAAGACTCTGGTCTTGCTGATTTGTAGCACTCCTGTGCTCTTGCCAGGGACCACCTCTGCACTTGCAGTAAATATTACAAT
Organism: Lepidothrix coronata; assembly: GCF_001604755.1. NCBI lineage: Eukaryota > Metazoa > Chordata > Aves > Passeriformes > Pipridae > Lepidothrix > Lepidothrix coronata. The sequence continues at coordinate 144,684 of NW_016690277.1, read as the reverse complement.
GATGATTTGACTCAGAGTAAGACATTTTAAGCTTCAGAACAGTCTCAATGTCATCAGCCAAAGGAAAAATTGCAGAAAATACATTTTAGGTCATCCAATACATCTCATTCCAATGCTTTCTTAACTCTCTGGCTTTAAAATAAGTGACATTTTTAGCCTACCTGTGAACAATGTGGGCTTTAAAAATTAAATCTTTTCAAAATATTTAACTGCATGAAGTGATAAAACAGAGATCTGCATGAAATTTAACATAAGAGATACATTTTTGTCTTAAACATTTTTATTTGCTTCATACTAAAATCAAATCATCCCTCCATTAAAGGGAGGGCCACATTAAATGTCCCTTGTGGAACACCAGAAAAGCTTGATTTACTTTTCTTTGGAAAAAGGCTTCATTAGCTCACTCCAGTCAGAATCTGGCAAAAAATTATTTGTCAAAAAGTATAAAGACAGAGAAGTATTGCTTTTGCATGATGCCCAGCATCACTTTTTTTTTAAAAAAGTGTGGTTGTCAATAGCACTAGTTAAAGCCATTAAAAATATATTCAGTTCCTCACTCCAGTGAGAATAGATGATCAGTAATGAAAACTTTTGGGGAAAAACACTCTTCCAAACTGCCTGTTTTGGCATGAACACTCACAAGTAAACATGACTGGATCCTTCCATGGGGAAAAAAACAAAAGGGAAGGAAACATCCTAAAGACCTGCAAAGCCCAAGGGCTGTGGCAGAGGTGCTGCAAGGTGCCCTCTCCCTTTCCTCCTCCATCTTTCCCTCTGTCCTGATGAACACCAGGTCAGAACCACACAAGTTCCTTCCAGTAGCCTTGCCCCAGAGCACTGCTGTGGTGGCATCACCCAACTGCTACTTCTCTGCAGAGTTAAGAAATGAAGGTTCTGGGCTTCTAACACAATAACTGCAGCATCCAGAATCCACAGCAACAGCTGGAGAGCCGTGGCATCCCTCTGGTACTGACTGGACAACCCTTGCGTTTCTTTGTGGATTGCTAAGGATAGAAGCCTGGGAGTAACTGAGAATGAAGAGTATGATATGGCCTAGGGCAGAAAGGGGAAAGGGAGAAGAAAACCTCCCCTTTTAACTGGGAAGGATAGCAATTAAAGAAAAATAGTTTAAATCTCACATACTGGTTTTAGATGCACAATAATCCATTCTTTTTATTATAACAATTTTATAAAGCAGCACACAGATGAATTTCTAAACATTTGCAGAAGCATTAGAAAAGGCACAGGGAACTTACCAACAGTATGAATAGGTTGCCTGTAAGGTATTAAGCCAAAACTGTATTGAAATACTCCTCTAGCATGAAACAGGGGTAAAGCAAAGCCCATTATCTTTTGCATCTTCTCCTGTATGTTTCTGAGCCACGAGCCTTTGGGGTTTGCAACTTGTTTGAATAGTTCATTTTCCCCAAAGGAAAACACCGGAACCAGATGAGCTCTGTAAAACAAAGAAGGCACTGAGAACCCCACATCAGCCTGCACTCACACTGCAGTTCACATCAGCAGCATGGAAACAGTTTCACAATACCCAGCACAGAAAGCTTCAGCAGCTTTAGATTTCATCAGCAACAGGCATTCAACTCTTCTGATGTGCAGCTGCTTTTTGATGCCTTGGGTGGTTTGTGTTTAAAAAAAAATAAAATGATAGGCATACAACTAGCAACTAGCTGTTGGCAGTGTTTGGTTGGTACCTATTGCAACTTGTTATGACTGTTCGTAATCATAAAAGTGAGTAATTGTATATATCATAAGTACGAGTTTATCCACTCCTGTTTCAGCAAGTCCACACTTGCTGCACTACATTTTCTCCATTGGGAAGCAAAGAAGCCTCATTTCTAACCTTATAATGCTCCCAGCTGGGTGGCATCAAAACCAGATCTTGGCTTGCCTTTGTCTTTTGACTGGCATAATGCATGCCCTTGATTTCAGCTTAAAAGCCATGATAAAAAACAGACATCCTCACAGACATGACTGCAATGCCAAAGTTCTCCTCTGCTGTCCAGTTCCCAGTGAAATCCTGCTTCTTCCAGACTTCTTTGAAAACACCAGCCTTAATCCATTATTACCAGAGGTCAAATCCTACCCACAGAAATTACATGAACTCGCTTTGGCTCTTGTACAGCCTAATGAATTCTCATTCAGTTCATGAATTGGCTTGGCAGGAAAGGCACTGACTGCTGGACAAACTACTTGGGTAGATGGAATCAGTCCAGTTGTCTCCAGCAGGTAAACCCACCATTATATTGAAAACCTTGACTGCAGTATGCTTTTTGAATAATGCTTAGCTTCATTAAATATTCTACAGAGTTCAGAGAAAAAAAGAGCAGGGTAATCCTAAGCAGTCTCTGAAGGATTCATAGATGTTTTATTTGCTTTACTTAAGTTTTAGCTTCTATATTTTAGCTCCATGCAGCCCACATTATCTTTGAGGAAAACCTTACTGTAAAATAGCAGCATTGCTATAATATTGTCAGGATGAATTTCTGCATGGCTCTGAATGCCTGAGGAGGATGGAGGATGCACTGAGGACAGAGCTGGCAGGAAAATACTGTGGACAATCAAAACCCACCAGTACAGAAAAAAATCAACTGCTTCAACAGCTTCTTTAGCCTGAGGACTATCATTCCCACCTACTATTCTGACTGGTGTCTGCTCGAAGTTTCTTTCTCCAGTGGAGCACATATCAGCATCCACCTGTAAAGGAAATATTATAAAGCCTGGTACTTACTGTGGCCATGTAAAAACTCCACTTTTTATTCCAACACTAAGACAAACAGGAATATCGTGTGGTGCAATAGTACCCTGACACTGTGGGATTTGTTTTAATCTGGTGAAGGCTTTTGCAAGATGCTATGTAGGAGGCTGAGACAGAGAAATAAGTAACTTATGGTTATGAAACTAAAGATAAGTCAGCTGATTCGCCGTTTGTTTCATGTCTTTAAGATTTCTTCACTTCATATCAGATATTTGTACTACCTTGGACCACAATATCTTTTGCAGAAGTGCAGGACTTCTGCTGACATATTCAGACCACTTTTGACAAGTTCCTAGCTGAGGAACACAGCTTCTCTGTGCTGGCAGCACAGGAGCCAGGGGCAGAGAGGACAGCTTTCTGCATTGCCCCTTCCTCTCTTGGTATTTGATGCTGCAATTCATGAGCACCAGGAATGTGTGCAGGCACTGATGGCAGGTGGCTCTTCTCATACATGTCCCACAAGCCTCCCTTACCCTTTCACTGCCACATTAGTTGGAAGCTTTCTTCACATTTTGTTACTTTTTAGAAACAAAACATTAAAACCCGAAGCAATTAATGGATGCAGAATCTTTGGGCAAGAGCTCTGTTAGAGTCATATTGTCCCACAGCAGCCATTCCTCTGTTTTGTAAGTGTCCTGATCTTCTTGTTATGTGTTAGAGATGCTTTTGAAATCAAGGCCACGACAGGCACGGGTGTATCTGATTTCTCAATCCAAATCAATTTAGATGAGAGATAATGACCAGCCTTTGTGATCTGACAGACCAGACATTTATCAACATGCCAAAAAAAAAAGAGAAAAAAAGGGCACCTAACTATTCTTCTAAATTTTATGGTTAAAACAAGTAAAAGCTACTGAGAGTGTTGAGGATCCCACTGAATTAATCAGCAGCTGAGCAGAAAATGAGTAAAGACTCATTTAGGTGCTAAAGTTCTAATTCAAATACACAAGAGGTGTTTCTGGGTGCAAATTAGACTAAAATGTTACTTTCTATTGGCAAACAGGTCCTTTATGAGTCTCCTAGTCATATGTATAAGAAACTCTCTTGGAATTTTGACACAGAACAGTTTCTAGAACAGACCTTAGAATCCTGTGTGAAAACAGAGAGCTCTTCTTGTAGACCACCTTTTTCCAGTTAATAGCTTAAAAAGCTGTTACAGATTTCTCAAGACTAGTATTTCTTTCTCATTGCTTCACATGTCAATATATAATCCTGGGAGCTTTTCAGAAAGCTTATCAGGTACAAGTCATTGGTTCCAATATTTCTAATATACAAGCCATCTAGACCAGTCCAGAACAAACACAATAGCTTCTAATATGTAAATCACTCAAAAGATAATACCATCTCTGTTTAGTTACACACTGATGGCTGCTTGATAATAAAAAGTAAGCTAGTTTTTCACCAAAAATTCCCAGGAACTTACTTTTGCAAATAACAATCTTCAAAAGGAAGTCTTTAGAATAATGGTGAAAGCAGATCTTCCTCGACCACAGATTTTCAGTGATTTAATAAAACAGGGCCTGGCTTTTCAATTTGTTTGTTTGCTTAAATTGGTAAGAAAAGTCTATCTTAATGTAACTTCCATTTAAAGACCAGACAACAGAATGTTTGTTCTACTCAGCAAAACCAGCCAAGGTTTACTAATACTGTTTCATAATTCTCACTCTTTGCTAGTGCAAGAAACAAATGAAACAAAAGATATGCTAATAACACCTACTGTTTACAAATTATGAAAGTCAAAGGGAGTTTTCAACACTCCCAGATAGGATCTAGGTGGACAGGCTCACTCCTGTGCCAGATATCTGCATGTTCTTAGACAAGTAACTTTCAAAGTCTCTAAGTTTATATAATATGAACTATATTTAAGAATCAATCTGCATTCAAAGCATGCTCACTACATCAGCCTAAATGGGAAACCTACCCATGCTTCAGGGCCATTTTAATAAAGCCCTTCCTCTTGAGGATGTTCAGTGTTAGACTTCCAGGATGTGCATTCAGAGACTCCTCTGCTCCTCCGATCACAATGATGGACGCGTGGCCACCTCCTTCGTTATTCAGCACATACGAGACACTCTCCTTGGATGCAGAAACCATTCCTTCAGGAGAAAACATTTCAAGAGTGACCAGTGGATCTTCATGTGCAAGTACAATGGAATTTAAGAAATATTTTTAAATATCTAGATTGTGTTTCAAAATTATAACAGCATAGGACAGAGTTCAACTCTGCAACAAATCTGGTCTTAGGGAAGTCCTTTGATTCACACTCATGAGCTAAATGCTGTTGACTACTGCAAGAGTTTTGAGTTCTCCAGTGTGCTCCTCTGCCACGTTAACTCCCCCTCAGAGAGACTCTGTGCCTGGGAACAGAGGAGTTGAATGGCAGCAGATACTGTTGAGAGGCAGCAGCTAAAGCCATACAGCAGGTGCATATAAATACAGGCACAGAGGGGTTAAAAGAATGAATAGAGGACTTGTTAACTCAATGGAGCTACAGTGCCAAGCTGATCCCCTTCATTCTTTTCAAAGCTATAAAGCAGCAGCTCCATTTAAGGCAATGGCCCAACAACATTAGAAGCAGCAGAACTTGTACCGTTCCTAGTGATTGCAACAGCTCATTCTCTAGTAACCAGGCCCCAGCACTCACCAACCTATTTAGGCTAAAATAGCAGACTACATGAAGCTTTTGTGGTACTCCCACTGGTACTTCTAATCAGAGGCACGCTGCTGTATGAGCCTTTATCAATGATTTAGATCTTGCTCTGGACTTGGTGCTTTGAAAAATCCCCTTTCTAACAGATACGGACCTAACCCTTCCAGAGTTCCTTTGCACCCTAATTTTTTACTTCAAAGGCTCATAGTAGTAGCATTTACCCAGAAGCTGTGTTTAAATACACTGTGCTGAATTAATATAATCCAAATGATAATTTAGAGATCAAGTCTAATTGATGTTGTAGTTGGTTTTACAGAGCTGGTATCAAAATGCACTCTTTTGGATGTCCTGGTACTCGCTTAGGTGTTTTTCTCTCAGGGACATTACAATGTGGATCATAAAAATTTCATAAAAAAGGAAAAATGACTGTCACCTCGTTTTGAGAGCTGGCCACCAAGAGGAATAGCTTGCTACTGGAGCAAGTTCAGACCTCAGTAAAAAGCTACTTCCATTTGCCATATAGGTTTTCACAGTCACTTTTACTCTGAAAAATGCAGCTGACCTGAGACTCACAAATAATTCAAGTGATGCTCGTTCACACATCAGCTTGCATCTTCTCTGGAAAGGAAAGCAAGGGCCACTGTCTTTCCCCAGGACAAATGTGTCCCACTGCTGAGGCTGAGATGTCAGCCTGCATGCAGGCACCGTTCCCTGCTCGCTCAGAGCACAGCTCTGCAATGACAACTCCAGCCTGGCAGGCTTTGGAGACAGGCAGAACAACACTGGGAGATGAAACAATGTGCTAGGAGCATGGCTTTCAGTACATAGAAGATTTTGTGTTCCATGACTTGACTGATAACCTGTATGACACTGAAGGTCCTCTCTGGTTTATCAGCTGCATACCCGTGAAAACCAAGCTCCAATGCTGACTATTCTTTACCATGCTTTTTACTGCAGTTGTTTCTTATCCTGCAGGTAAATATTTGTTCCTCGGGGTCAAGATGCCAAAAACATGTAAAGCTGACTTCCAGCCTAGGAAGTTTAACAGGGTTTAAAAGACACTATTTAAAATTGTCATATTCTACCACTGCCAGTCCTTCACTCTGCAAGCCTCAAAGAATCCCCTCAGAAATAACATTTGCCTGGAAAGGCATTCTCTGCCATGTTGATGTATATGTAGATATGTAATTCTGATATTAATCTGAACAACCCCCTAGGTCTGTTTCTATGAATGGAGCAGCTGAACAGCTTATTGAGATCACACCACCTGTGTTACAGTCAGGAATAAAGTTACATCTCTATCTCCCAAACCTAGTCTTGTGCATCAGACCATACTCAAATACTCTAGTTGAGTGAATTTAAGTAAAATAACTCCTGTATTAAACCACTGTGGGGGAATGCTAGTCCTGATTTCATGAGTCATTCTACTCTTCCCTCAACTTTCTTGCTTATTTTTTATTACTGCAGTACCAGTCATGAATATCACCCCTTTATGACAAGTGCTGCTTGGAACAGAGAAAAAAGGATCCTGTTTTTAGAGTTTACATCTCAATTAAAAGTACACAAATTTGCAATATGGGACCTCAGTCAGAAGCAAGTAATTAAGATCTGACTAGAAAGATATTTGTAATGAGTAAAACTTTAAGCTCCCTCAGGTAAGAGATTAGCCTGAATTTGTTTCACAAGTGCCTGCTCCATGACTAAATAACATTATAAATGATTATGCCCTTCTCTTCTTGCATAAAATGAGTACTCAGTACTGCTGTCTCACAGTTCAAGAGATAACCAGCAATTTTTTTTCAGAAAGGAAAAAAAAGCTCAGTGGTACAATTTAACAAAACTATTACTAAAACCTTCCAAATTGTTTTGTTAAATTTCATCATAAAATACAGGTTAAATTTAGCATCAACACTGATCCTCCTGAAGTGAAATTACTTACCTTTATAAGTAGAGGAATAGACCCTACATTTGAAGCAGAAGCTACAATATGGAGGAACAGCTGAGACATTCTGCTTTTACCTACCAGCACTCATTACGTATTCTCTGAAGAAGGGACAGCCAAACCAGATGGGCATGATATGAAGATATGGAGTAAGCCCAGGAAATAAATTTTTGAAACTTGTACCGGTGCAAAAGTTTCCGAAGGCTCCAGCTACCAGGACCCCATGAGGGTGAAAGCCAAGTAAGTAGTTGTGATTTGGGTTCAGATCTGAAGTTTTTATAAGCTGAAAAATAGAGTCAGTGGAGGACATTATAATACTTACCTCAAAAACAACAAGTACGGAGATTGCACATTGACAGGACACAGAACCGATGACAATTCATCTCTTCTGAGCACTTTAAACTATTGTCCCATTTTACAGATGAACGAAGTTTAAACAGACGTGTCTCAAGATATCATGTCTAGCATTTACTGTGCTGAGGCACTACCTGGTGACCCAACAGTCCAAGCAGAAAACCGGGCCCTGTCCCTTTTTGTCACTATATCTCAGATTTCCCATGTTTTAAAAAGAAGTTAAGTTCACCCTGGAGTAAGTATTAGATTTTTACCAAAGATGAGTCTTAGACAGTTGTCCATGCTCATGGCTATTCAAGCTGCCTCTGTTCCAATGTTTACAGTTCTGTGAGAAACTTCTTACTCACATGAATGGGAAAGTATTCCCTGAAGTACTTCCAAACAGTCCAGCTTCTGACCCATTGGGACCGTCTGCCTCCAGCACATGGTGTTTCCCAGTCGAGGTAGAGCCACAGCAGATACAGAACAGCAAGGAACCAGAAGTTGCCCAGGATCAGGATCACAAAGAATCCACAGCAAAACTGTCCTGCAAGATACGAAAAGGGAAACCACAGCAAGCATTAATCACAATTGTCTCCTTTTAAGACCCTGAATGTCCAGCCCTGATATTTTTATTATGGATGTTACTCACAAGGCATACAAACTGAACTCAACTTACTCCACATTGCATTTTTACCCTGATGGCGAAACATCTCATGGGTTTATCACCTCAGGAGAAATAATAATTTCTCCTTCTACTGCACAACAGGATATTTGGTAACTAATGTTTGGTAGAGAGCATCTGGTTTACCTAAGGCAGAATAAAAGGACATAGCAGGAGCTAACGAGGATGTGAAGCTCCAGGGAGTGAGAAGAAAGGAGAGCTGTGGAAGGAAAGAACAGAAAGGGGACCACAGCATCATCTCTTTTCTAATTAGAGCAGTGTTGGGCAATAATTTTTCCATTGTTTCTTAGGTTTTCTACCTATAACATGGGACTGGTAGTTCTAATCCCAGTCAAAAGTGCTGTCAGTGGTCAAGGAGACACAATAGAGAAGATCAAATGTCCTAGTTAGAACATCTGGGACCAGTTCATCACTGTATGAGTGTAACCCAAAACTGTGTATTCTATAGCCTTCCATGCCATTTCCCAGAAACTGGTATCAATAGACTATTTACACCTTCTGCCCAGAGCAGCCTGACTCCTCAGGCTATAAACTAGGTGTTAAGAGGCCTGTGAGATAGGAGGGTGCCTCCCATGTCCTCACACTCTTTTGTGGAACTCCCCTCCCTGAGGGAAGTACTGAGCATTCCTGCCTGAACTGGAGAATATATAACCTTGGAGTCTTGGAACTTTGGAAAACACTCGTGGGATCCAGAGGAAGACTGCAGATCACCACTTTCAACTGGACTGCAACCATCACCCTCGACTGGACTGCAATCACCACTCTTGACCAGACTGCACCAGCACTCTCACCAACAGGTTTTCCCCTCTCCTTTTACTTTGGACTCAGGGGACCCAACGAGCACCACTCTGTTCATGCCCCAGGGTGCTGGGTTATACATTTGGGTTTTGTGGGTTAAAACCAATTGTTTGTCTGTATAACCGTACTTATTGTATTATTTTATTAAATTGTTATTCTGACTTATAATCTCTCTTTTGAGTTGAGTTCATTTCCCCTGCTGGTTTACCTTTAAACCAGCACATCGAAACATCAAGAGGTTCCACTTCAGCCACTAAACATGTCACTCTAAGTGGAAGTTCACTACTGCTATGGAAACACAACAGCAGTTTTAAGTCCTGATACATCCATAAGTACATCCTGCTACAATAATGATACATAAAAATTGTATTATACACAATTCAAAGAGCAAGAAAAAGCTGTTCGGTTAAACACAATGTGTTACTTTAGGACTCAACTCTCAAATAATTATTCAGGAAAACACTATGGAAACTTCATCTTTGTAGAACTTGAAGAATTTTACACTCTTGGAGCAACTTGAACAGCCCTGGGCAGCGCTGGCTGAAGAGCAGTACAGAGGTACCTGCTGCTCTCTGCCCTGTGGTACTCCCTGCAGCAGCCTGCTTGCTCTGACACCTCCTGAAAAACCCTATCAGGCTCATGGATCAGACCCTGAATTCCAGGTTTGAAAGGGAGCCAGGGCTTTAGCATCATGTATTTATAGAATGGCAAGCAAAATAGGACCCAGTCCTCACTGGAAGACTCAACAGGCAGAGTTGTAGGAAACAGGCATTTTTCAGTGATGTTTTATAGAGGAGAAGTAGAACTTGATGTCTCCCAGTTGACTGGCTTTCATGGGGGAAATATCTTGTTATGTCCTAAAAGAAGTTATACCAGTAAACCATGCTGAGCTAAATACACCAATAAATAGAGCACAATTAAAAAAACCAAACCAAAACAAAAAACAACAGAAGTACTTCAGGCAATAATTTGGCTAACACTAGGTAAATATCACCAGAACTGAAAACTTTGAAATAAACAGATGGACCAACAGTAAAACCCACTCATCCTAGTTTAGATCACCTTCATTCAAGAGATATTACTTGGGCATTGAAAACTCACAGCAGATTTCCCAGACGAAGCAGGTTTCGAACTGCTGAAATTCAGAGCTTAACCTGGCCTGATGACACTCTTGTGTTTCCTTCAACCTGAATACTTACTTTTTCCGAACTTCAGCCAACTTGTTCTTGTGCCTAGTTTGACTGTGCCTTCGGAACAGAAATTAATATCTTGTCATGGGGTCACTGAGAACTACCACAGAATCCAGAAGCAGACAGAGAAAGCAAAGTTGCTGGTTAGATTGAGTAGAAAAGAAAGGGATGAACATTCACATTTATGGCAGGGATATGAGCAGAAAAATAAGGAATTTCACTTGCTCTGAGGAAGCAATAAGGAAACAACCATAAACAAAACCAAGAGCTGGATCAAATCAACCATTTTGAAGGATACTCCATTCCTCAGTACAGAAGGTCTTCCAGCTTAAACAGGCAACCCAAGTTTTGCACAGAAAAGCACTTCAGTGAGAGCTCTTGAAAAATGCAATTGCTAACTGAGACCCACAGACCTCCAAAGTCAATGTGGAAAACTCACAAGAGTTGCAACAAGTTCTAAGGAACGTCACTAATGCAGGACAAGTAACACAGGTGAAAGATGACACTCAATTCCACTGCTCCAGATGAAGAAATCATTGGAAATCCCACACCAGCATCACTTCAAAATAGGGCACAGAAGTCTTTTGAGGAAGTCACTACCTGTTCTTTGAAGAAGAGATTCTGAAACTACAGGAATTTCTAGGAATGCTAATCTGGACAGGATGCTAAAAATTCACAGTTTAAGTTTGAATAAGTACGAGAAGTTTTTTAAATCACCATAAATCTATTAGTTTCAAGTTGTTATGCAAAAATTGCCAAGGATTTATATTTGCTAGCCTTCCTTGCAGAAGAACTTTTGGCTCAGTGCAGAATCACATGGGTTTTTGGTATCAGTTTCCAAGCCAAATAGATGAAAGGTGTTTTTTAATCAAAGCATCCTTGCTGTGAGACCTAATTAAATCAGCAGTGAGAAGGCCCCGATAGCAACACTTAATCCTATGCAGACAAACATACACGAGATCAACAAGCTCAATGCTTTGCTTTAGGTAGAACACATTCCTGAGTGCATGCAAGGTATGGGGAGATAAGTGTGCTGTTAGCACTTCCTAAGGAGAGCTCAGCATCTTGTAGGACAAAGTCGATTACTGCATTCCCTGTGAGACACGTGGCAAATTCCTTTTACCATACCTCCTTATTATTTCAATGCATTAGCAGCCTGCAAGGTGAGTTAAACAGTGATGACTCAAACCCAATGAGCCTATGAACACAAACCGGGTGTTTTCTCCTTCAGACAAGACAGTGAGTAAACAAATGACAACCATTTTACCCAAATTCATAAACAAATTCCAGGCAAAAGGTCAATAACTTGGACTTCATCATTCTACTCTATCATTATACCCGTGGATGTAATCCAGTGTATGCTGTAAGAATAATTTTTTGGTAGAACTTGAATTAAAGCTTTGAAAAATATCTCTATGGTGTATTGGAATAGTGGGGGGAAAAGGAAATATAGATTAAAAGAAAAATCACTGCCATGGGACTCTGAACATAGGGTTTTCCAGCCAATGTTGGCGAGTCCCTTTTCCTCCATTTCCCCATTTACAACATGTGGATACTCATCTGTTGCAACCAATGGATGTAGTGTTAGCAGCACTGGAAGCCATCCTGCCCAATGATATTTGAACCCCTGATGCTTTAATCATTGAACAGGCTCTGAGTTTGCAGCTGTGGGCACCAAATTCATAAAATAGTTAAAATACCACAGAGGTAGGAAGTAGGAAAACAGCACATTGGGGGACAAAATACAGGTGATGCCTGCAATTGGAAGACCAAAATGCATTTGTAATTATTAAGGAGTCAAAAATGTTTGAGTAATATCTAATGTGATGGCCACCAAACGTCCTCTAGAAGAAAAGCCTCTCATTACTCTCAGAGCAGTCACAAACCATGCCCAGACAGTGCAAGTGTGTCCTAGGTGCCAAGGATGCTTGTCTCAATCCAAACAGCACTACAGGCTCTCTGTAGTGCCCAAAAAACCTATGCAAAGCAGCTCACTCCAAAATCTCCACAGGGCCTGACAGCTCTGAACTACCAGCCAGTTCCTGCTGTTTCCCACATGCCATTAGCAAAGTTTTCTCTAAACACATTATGTTGCTATGCCTTAAATGAGATGAAGACTTTTAGAGTTCAGCACCAGGGACATGATAAATAAAACATCTTTTTTCTGCTGGCATTCTACTGAATACACAGGTAGAGATGTGATTTTTAATATTGTACTTCTATGGGCTTTATGAGTACATGTGCATACCAATACACAAAGCAAGGTGAAAAGCTCATTTTTTACACCTGTGGACACAGAGGGGAAAAAAACAACAACAACAAAACAAAAGATGGCATATCCTTCAATAACCATGTTGATGTATCTACAATGGAACACCTTTAGTTTTCAGATCTCAGACTCTGAGCTGGGTTAGGAACAGAACATTGGAGGGAACACACAAAGAAAATTCCACAGTGATGTTTTTATCCCTAATGCTCTTCTCTATTATCCCTCAAGATACCACTGATAAGTTGATTTTGGCATTAAAAAAAATTACTTTCCCTGCTTAGTGGATTCTTTCACGCTGGAAAAGAAAAAAAAATCAGCTTTAATTTCTGGAAATACTTTCTGTATTATTTATAAATCATAAAGAAAGTGATTTAAATTTAAATGAAGTAACAAATACCACAAACGGACTCCAACAGTCCCACCAAAGTAAGACCTGAGACAATAGGCAACACCTGAAAGGAGGCAACCTGCTAGGGCAACAGTATCATGCCTCTGCAGCTTTTACATAGAAAGTCTCTTTTTAAAAAAAATAGAGTCATAATGTTAGTACTATCCTGTTTAAAGCCTACTAGTCTGTGCAATTCTGTCAATTTACAAATTTCCACCAGGAGCACAGGAAGCTGCTGTCACTTTTTAATTATGGCAAAGAAAAAGCTGGGAATTTATTTAAAATAACTGCACTGGGAAGTTGTTGAAGCCCACAGGAATTTGGTATCCACCTCCAGGACTGAGGTGGTCAGGTGGCCAGCATTCGTTGAATACGTGGCAGTCTCCTGTAGTGGAGGGCCTTTGTCAGGTTATTGGTTACAAATGGGAGCCCCAGTCAGTTGAGCATTCCTACCAAGGGAGCTGTATCTCAACAGTGGTGCGATAATGAATACAAACCACCCTAAGATGCAAGGTTTGAAGGTTCGTTTATGCCGAAATTTGGTTGCAGTTCCCAAGACCTTGCACTGGCAAATACTGATAAACTACAGATACAGAGCATTAAGCACTACTGACTTGCAGATAGTGTGGTCTGGATACCATAAATCCCTCAGTTACTAATTACCAAATCCCAAAACAGCTTGCCAGATTTAGCCTACATATTTCCTGTTTCTTTTATTTCTCCTTAGGCATCCACTGTCAGTTATGTTCACGCACAGGTTGCCAGGCCAGCATCTCTGGCCTGACACAGCACAGTCATTTTCTCTTCTTATTCTTGAGAGATACAAACAAATATACACAGATATATGGTGAAATTCCCTCCCTACAACGAAGGTAACAGAGGCAGCATTCCTAGAAATACTAGTCAGTCAGGCATCAGTAAGTACCCTGTTATTCTCTGTGATCACACTTCAGTCACTACCCACGGGCCAGCAATAAATTTTATGGATAGATGAGTTCAGACTGACAAAAACATGTAGCAATACCAGCCTGCTTGCTAAGATAACTCAGCTAAGCTCCATGAGCCTTTCGTAATTATTGAAAGAGTTTTTTTTAAAAAAGGCTTTGAGGAAGAACAAGACCATATTAGTTAGCCAGCTATCGCTGATGAATTAAATCAACAACAGATAACAAACAACCATGGCATGTTTTGGGAAAAAGTTATTATTTGCTTTAGCACATTACCTGCTTTCTCAACACAGAAATCACGTATTAATCCAGCAGCAATATCTCACCCTGTGGCAAATTTTTCATCATTTCTACTCTTTTGGGGAAGCCAGATCCACAACCCCAATCTCCAGCAAGTTCAATTAACAGACTATTTCATCCTACATGCACAGAAGTTTAATCACTAGAAAACAGGATGTACTTTAATATATAACAACGTCTTCAACATATTATTTTGTGGCTTCATGCAGATTAAAGTATACCTTATATTACATACTCATTTTGTATGTATTTTGCTAGTAAACACAGGGGTGCCTGCACAACAGTCACTTCCTAAATCCCCAACGAGAAGAAGACCAGCTGGACCTCAAAAGTGAGCCTTAGAGGATGCATCCCCTACCACCACCTTGTCTCAGAGCAAAACACTGGTACCTCTGTCATAGGGTTAAACTCTCATTTTCCTCTCTCATCATCATCCAAGACATCACCACTCCACCCAAGTTACCTAGTTATGCATTTGATTTTGTACGTGCTCAAACTCCACTGTCCCTTTTCACATCAGTTGCACAGAAGCTAGCAGGAGAGAAGCTCACCAACCCATCTTCTAGCTTTATTTTCTCCAAAATGCTGTCATCTGATTTGTGCACATAAGAAAGAAAGGAAAACAAAAGGCTAAAGCACCTGCCAAGCAGCACTTCAGTCAAATCTGATTGGTTTGTCATTTTTTGTTTGGTTGGGTTTTTTNAACTCCACTGTCCCTTTTCACATCAGTTGCACAGAAGCTAGCAGGAGAGAAGCTCACCAACCCATCTTCTAGCTTTATTTTCTCCAAAATGCTGTTATCTGATTTGTGCACATAAGAAAGGAAAACAAAAGGCTAAAGCACCTGCCAAGCAGCACTTCAGTCAAATCTGATTGGTTTGTCGTTTTTTGTTTGGTTGGGGTTTTTGTTTTGGTTTTGTTTGTTTGTTTTGGTTTGTTGTTTTGTTTTTTTGCTTAAATGGTTTTGTCTTTAAATGAACCCTTTGATCTACCTCCTGGCTAGGTACTGCTCACAACTGAACCTCACTGACAGATGTGCAATACTGAGGCACACATCTCACACACCAAGGATAAATCACACAAGGATAAGTTACTGTGCAAGAAACAGAAAACCTGTTCCTAACAGGAGGATATTGGACAAAGTGGTAAACACATACAATTAATTCAAAGTTCTTGAGAAAAATATTTCCAAGCTTAAAAACAAAGATTTCGTATTAAACACTAGGGACATCCATTGCATTAATTGACAGCGACAATTCCTTCTGTGTGTGTGTGTGTACCATGAAACCTATGGCACAAAAATGTGAGTGATGTAACCTCTTTGCTTTGTTGGTCCAGCAGCAGTTACAGGCTCGGAGATTTCATTTCTCCAGGTGCCTTTCTGCCTGGGGTTGGGCTGCACAATGGCACAGAGTGATCAAGAGCAGACAGCTCCACAGTGAGACATGATGTGGGTGCTGCACGAGCTTGGAATGGGGCCAGACCAGCCCCAGGACTGTCAGTCCCTGGCCAAGATGATGAATCTCTAATAACAGTAATTACAGCCATAAAACTACCTATCAAAATGGTCTGTTTTGGCTTTTTTCCAAGGTAGGTGCTATGAAATTGCAAAACTTCATATATTTGCTGTTTCAGCAGTATAACACTAATCCCTTGGCATTATAATTCAGCCTGAAGATCTTTTGAATACCTGCCTAATACTGCAAGTAACAGTATCATTTTAGCATTTTCTAATTTTTAGTTTTCATAGGTTTAGTTTTCTGGACTCCAGACTAACCATAACACTTTTCTTTCAAAAGAGGGAAGCCCATTTAAAACACCTTTTCATGGAACTTATAACTAAACTTTTTTGGCCTGCTGCATTTAGAGAACATAAGATAGGAAACCATATGGCAGTTTCAGCCAGCATACGGTGGGAATCTGTGAATGGACATTTCTCTCATCTAATCCAGTATTTCAGAACTTATTTTGGCTTCTGGTGTCATGCCCTTGGATAACGAACAGACAAATCACTGTTACAATGAAAACTTGTCTTTTCCCTTTGAGGGTGAACTCTGGCAGCTTGCAGCTCAGAACAAGGAAGCACAGGAACTTACAGCCAGAATTTTAAAGAGGTTCCTTTTGTGTGTAATGAAATTCTATGCACATCTGTACAGCTTTTTTGAGGCAGAGGCATGTTTACTCTGCCTACGCTGTACAGCAGAAGTAATGTATCTGTAATGCAGACCCAGCCTAAGTTGGTATGCTGCATGAAAAAGCACAACTTTGCTTGTACCATTCTGCTGCAGCTATTTTTTCAGTATTTTTTGACTGATTCGCTCTTTCTACAGTGGGGATAAGATTCAGTCTTCACCAACTATTGCATGTCTGTATTTCAGATTGACTTGTGCACAGCCTTTAGTCACACCAGCAAGAGGGCATTTTTAGTCATCAATTCCACAGTCTCAGAAAACCATGCAGCATTACGAGAAAGCAAGCCTGGAGAGAAAGGGATTTTTACATTTCTCAGCCAGGGAGATAAAACCAATGCTTGATTTTCTGAGTCTTCTATCCAAGTCACATTACAAATTCCAAGTTGAAATAATAGGCTCACATACCTCTTACAGCTTATTCAGTGTGCCAAATCACATTTTCACATGTCACTCCCCAGATTTAAAGGACATCATTAACCGATTAAGCTTTTGTCATTCAGGGCACTAATTTTCAGAGTTATCTGTTAGTCCTACTGTTCATTTTACTAAGTTATGGCACCTTACCACATACCTAGATAGACAACTTTGGGAGCTAGGACAGTCCCCTGGTTATTCACTGCTCTAAACATAATACCTCTATCTATAATATGAATCATTAGTTATCATGGGGTGTTATCTGTTCATGTTTTCACATGTAGATATTTAACACAAGACAGACTGAATCTACATAAGATCTTGCTTGCCATAAACTAGTTGCAGCCACATACAACCCCCCCAAACAACGCCTAAATCTCAAACCCGTCTCCTGCAATCAGCTCACACGGTATTTCAGTTGTACTGGGACACCCCCTCCATGATTTGAAAGTGTCACTTTTGAGTTCAAGAGCTTACAAACAGATAATGCTTCCCTATTTTATCTGCACAGCAGGGGAAAAAAAAAAAAAAGACAAAAAATCCAGACATAGAAACAATTCAGAACTTCAGAAACCACCCCTTTTTTCACTGCTTTAAGTCATTTAGGATTCAGCCACCTGAATTTTCCTGCAGCTAAATGAAACGTTTTGGCCAGATCACTATGATTGAAAGCTTACGTCTATGAAATAGACGTATCCAAGCTTACGTCTTGGATAGCCCTAAAGATAAGCATCCCCATGAAGCACAAGCAGATAACCATTATTAAAATCAATTTGTTCACCAAAATTCAAACATTCTTGCAAACCGCTTTTTCGTGGTCACATGTACTCACTATACCAAACATAACCAGCCATAAGACCACTTCCTTGTTGATTTTCCTTGACATTTATTCCCAAACACCACCAGCTGCAGATGACAGCTGCCTACTTCTGCTGAACTACAGCAAGAGTGGATTTTCTGCACCCCAATCACTTCTAGTAAGCTCAGAAGGATGTGTTTTTCTGCAGCAGTATTGCTACTTTAGGATAAAAAATTGCTTTCTTCCACTGCTACTGAACTTCCACTGCATTATGAGACTGGAAAAATGGCAACTGCCAAGATCTAATTCAATATCAGAAAATTAGAAGTACAGACTATTTACCATGTAGACACAAACACAAACCGTTCATACTCCAACTACATAAAATTTAGAGGTAAGAAAACAGCCAGATGCTAAGGTTAAATCTATGAAGATGCTTCATACCCTCCATGCTTCTCCCACATACGCATATCTTTCCTGTGTGGGCTAACAGCCTAAAAAAAGAAATCATCTGAAAGACATGAGACCATCTGAAGGATAATATATTTGTAAGACACACAAGGAAGATATGCACACATTCCTTTTCTACTTGTAAGTCCTCAAGCACAGACGGTCTCGAAGCATTCCAACATTTCCAGTAAGGCACAAGTAATCAGTTGCTCTGTACCTCAGAACAGATTATTTGATAACCACTTCCCAATTTACACAATCCATGGCTTTAGTCTGAGAGAGTTAAGGCTTATCTTTCCTTATCAAGTGACCCATTCGACAGAGTTCAAGATAACTACCCATGTGAATAAGATTTGCTGCTGTGAATAGGTGTTTAGTGATAGGTGTCTATTAAGATATTATGAACATTAATTATAGAGGAACAATCAGTGCAAAAAGTTTATCAAGTAGAATTGTTACAAACACTTCCTCAAAGCGAGGACATTTACAGAAATGGCTGCGTTTGAGCCAGTTCCTTGATGATCCCTATTAATTTTCATCAGCTAGTTAAATGAGAATTTTATTGAACTGCAGTATATAAAGTTATTTAACACAATTACTAATGAAAACAGCATTAGTCATGTACAAGCCTTTATGCTCATGTTCAGTAAAAAGTTGCTCTCAGAAACCTAGACAGCACCTCAACGTGAAGACACAGTCACTAGCTTTTTAGGATCATATTTGAAAAAGAACCCATAGAATGAAATAGACCCAAAAAAGAGGGAAAGCCATCCAGAGCTTTAAGAGAAGAAAGAAGTGCGATGCTTTTCCCCGCCCAGGGATCGCCGGGGAGCTGCTCGCCTCCGGCCGCAGCCTCTGCACCCACGTGGAGACACGGGGTGGCACAGAGCGACGCACACAGGTACCGCTGGCCACGGAAAAAGCCGATTCTTAGCCCTTTTCCCTCTGGGGCAAGGGTAGGAAGGAGGAAGGCTGTTACCCAGCAGGAGGAAGGAGAAGATCCACTGCAGCACGGCGACTGTCTGGATCCTCCTCTTTAGGGGGATGTTGATGGGGGCAAACTCGACCTTCATGCTGACGGGCGGAGAGCAGCGCGGGGAGGCGCGGACCTGCCGGCTCCGGTTCCAGCCGTGGCTCCAGGCGCAGCCCCAGCCCGCCTCACCTGCCCGCTCCGCTCCGCTCCGCTCTGCCGCGGCCCCGGCGGAGGACGCGCCCCTCCCGCCGCCGGCGCTGCCCACGGAGAGGCGGCACCGCCCGCCCCGGCCGTCGGAAACCCGATCCTGGAGCGGGAGTGGGATGCAGCCCGGGCGCGGCTGCGGGGCTGGTTCTGCTACGCCCCCTCCTCAGGGACGGCTCTCACGGCCCGGGACACCGCGGCTGCTCCGGGTCCTGAACGGCAGCGGGGCGGAGGCACCCGCGGCTTTATCGGAGCGAGCCCCGGGCCCGCGGAGCCAGGTGTGTCCGCACCCCCTGCACCCGCGGAGCCAGGTGTGTCCGCACCCCCTGCACCCGCGGAGCCAGGTGTGTCCGCATCCCCGGCACCTGCGCTGCCCTGACGGTCCGGGCCGGCGTTTCCTCTCGCAGCGGCCGGAGCGCCGGCGCTCCTGGGCGCGCTTAAGGCTCTTGCCATTAAAGAGCTTATGCAGCTGACCCAGAACTTAAGAGTTCCTGCAGCGTTCGGGGTCAAGCCTTTCGTTTCTGATTAAACCAGCACACGCACAGCCTCCTCCCGCTGCCGGGGTGTCCGTAACGGGGACCGTCCCAAACAAAAATGAAAAGTGAAAAAGAAAACACACTCCCGAAACTTGCACAGCGCTGCCCCGGCTGAACCCGCTTCCCCGCGGGGACGGCGGCAGCGCCCGGGACTCCTGGTCCAGTGTGGGGCCAGGGACAGCGCCGGGACTGGCGGTCCCGTATGGGGACAGGAACAGCGCCAGGAGTGATGGTCCCGTATGGGGACAGGAACAGCGCCGGGACTGGCGGTCCCGTATGGGGACAGGGACAGGAGCAGCGCCGGGACTGGCGGTCCCATGTGGGAACGGGGAAAGGGAGAGCGCCAGGACTCGCGGTGCCACGTGGGGACGGGGACAGGGACAGCGCCGGCACAGCGGCAGTACCGGGACGCCCCATCCCCGCGGGCGGTGTCCCCGCTCCCCGCCGGCCCCTCCCGCCCCAGCGCCGCCGCCAGCCCGGGTCCCGGCCGCCGGGCTGATGTCACGGCCGTAGCTGCCCGCCGCGCTGCCGGGGCCCGGCGCGCCGCCCTCTCCGTCCCCGGGCGCAGGGCACGGGCGGACCCTCCCCACGGCCGCCCGTCCGCGCCGCGTCCCCTCGGTGTCCGCGCCGTGTCCGCCCCGGGGACCGGCGGGCGAACCGCGGGCAGCGCGGCGGGGCCTGGCGCGCGGGCAGCGCAGGCGCGGTGCGAGCGGCCGCCATGCCGACCGTGAGCGTGAAGCGGGATCTGCTGTTCCAGGCGCTGGGCAGGACCTACAGTGAGTGTCCCGGGATCCCCGGCCGCGCCGCGGGGCTGCGTCCCGAGATCCCCCGGCCCAGCACCGCGGCCGCCGGGCTGCGATCGGCCCGGACCGGCGAGCCCCTGGGTGGGCACAGCCCCGCCGGCCTCGCCCTCCGCGTGGTGTGTCCCGTGTCCGGGGGCTGAGCTGGGACCCCGCGGGGGAGCCCGGGCTGTGGTGGCGCATCACGGGTGCCCCCGAGCCCACCTGGCTGCTCCTCGGCACCACCGGCACGCCAGGCACGGCCTGGCCCACATAGGCGCTGTTTGAGCCCGAATCTCTTGGGGAATCAGAACCAGGCGCTTCCAGATCGCAGCTTCTGTCTGGGAGTTTCACTGGCTGTTTTAGGAACTGGTTAAATCAAAAAGGAGAGAGAAGAGGCGGGAGTGGTCAAAGCAAGGGGTGAATACCGTGGTTTTATTCAGTTCTCCTTCCCGGCTCTTTAGAAACGTGACTCTTGGGCTGAAGGAGCGTTCAGGGCCATACACGCAGGGGCTGTGGCTCTTCAGACAAATCTCCATGGCCAAGTCAGGGCTGTGTTACATGCTACGACGCAGTTGATGCAACCTCTGTATAACAAGCTGACAGGAGCAGTTGGCAGAAGCTGCCCAATTATTCCCTCCTGTTTTCATTATCTGTTCAGGCCAGAGTTGCTCTGACAAGCTTGTCTGAGGAGCTAAGCTGCAAGGCTCAGAAGCCCTTGCTGTGACTGTAAGAATACCATGTCACTAAATGTACATATTCTAAAGAAGTTGCCAGTCAGATGCAAATACAAGCAAAATTCTTTAAATTACTACTACCCTTATTTTTTTCAAAATATCATTCGTTACCTTGTTTGAAAACATTGAAAACAAACACACAAAAAAATTAAGTCTGAGATCTGCTTATTAACCAAAGTTCACCTTCCTTCACAGCGGATGAAGAATTTGATGAGCTTTGCTTTGAGTTTGGTTTGGAGCTCGATGAAATTGTAAGTAATGTTTTTATTTGTTGCCTTTTTGGTAGAGGTGGTGTGTTGACAGTGTTTATATTTGGTAAGAGTTTTTACTGCATTATTTCCGGTGTATCCTGTGGTACAGTATTGTAATGGATGTTGTAATGCAATGTTGTATTAACAGTGGTGTTTTGAATCTGAAAAAAATCCCCTGGTATACAAAAATTATTGCCTTGGAAGCAAGAGACTCCAAGGTGGCATATTGCTGGACATTCTGGAGGTCAGCACTCTGTGACACTTATTCTTCAGTCTCTGGCCTCATTTTATTTAGCAGCATAAATATGGCCACAGACCATATATTGATTCTACTTTACAAGATTTGTTTGGCTTTGTTTTGTACGCATTCTTTTGTGCAATATCCACAAAAAGTATATTTGTCCTGTACATTGTTACTTAAGTTATAATTAATTCATATTTAAAGTTTTGATTTAGATTCTGTACTTGTGAAAATTTGCTAGCCCTGATAAATGTATACATGTAAATCTTTTTCAAGTAAATCTTTTTCAAGTAGACCTATTTTGGTTTTAATTTTTAATTTTACTTTATTGGTCTTTAATGACATATGTCAAAAGACATCTGAACATCATGTGTTATGCTTTATTTCAGAATAGACTTGATTATAACAAGTCATTTGCCGATCTATTGCCAAAAATGTCTCAGTTATCTACTGGGATCTGACAGCCTGGAGACTCCTGCTTTTAAAATAGTTTTTAAAATAGTCTCTTAGTCTGAGAAAGATGTTGTGTAGCTTCTCATATTTGGTGTGTCCACTTGTTGTATAAATCCAAATTACACTGTTAAGTTTCTAATTAATACAGTCTTTTCTTGCTGTGTTATATCACTGTCACACTCCTGTCAGTGATAAGTTATTTCAGGTTCAAACCACGTTTTTCTTAATTTCAGACATCCGAGAAAGACATTATAAGTAAAGAAAAAGGCGAAGAAAAGGCAAAGGGTGCATCTGATGTCGTTCTCTACAAAATTGATGTTCCTGCCAACCGTTATGATCTTCTTTGCCTGGAAGGGCTGGTCCGAGGACTGCAGGTCTTTAAAGAAAGGTAAGGCAGAGTTGTGAGATTTTTGTATGGTTGGTTATTTGTTGACATACAAGTCCATTTCTGATCAGTAAATGAACTTTCTACTTGCTTGGATTATGAATATGATGAGATTCACCACATGTTCCTCTGGACAGGATCTACTGTATAACTTAAAAAGACTACACTGTGAACTGGGTTTTGGATCTGTTCTAAAAATTTTTCAGCTGCTGTTCCATTGAGACTTATCCTCTGTAAAGAACTCCTGCAGCAAAACTTCCTTATGATCCTTTGTAATAAATACCAAAACAAAGAATTTATTCCACTTTATCTTCTTGAATCCTTCCTTTCTAGCTCAGTAATCTGTTTACCATCCCATAGAAAAGAAGTTTTGAACAGTTAGCTAATTACATGTCAAGAAACGTTACTAAGGAAGTTTTGTAAATATCATTGCTGCTACATTCCTAAAGTTTCCTGCCCTTGGGGAGCTTTTTTTTTTTTTTTCCACTTACAAACTTACTTCTGGTTTTGTTTTAGGATAAATGTCCCTAGATATGAAAAGATAATACCAGCTGAGGGTGAAGGTCAGAAGCTGATTATCACTGAACAGGTAAAAGTGTTTACTGCACCTTTGTAAATGTATTGAGAGGTGCTGAAGCAGCAAGATCTGTATCAGTGCCAATTTTGTAAGAGCAGTGAGACTGGAAATCTTATTTGCAGAACAAGAGCTAAGGAAATTAAAATATCTCTACTCATTGCGATTAATTTTTAGTGAAGAGGATGGGGAGGAACAACAGACAAATTATTTTGGGTGAACCTAATAGCAGATCAAATCAAAGTTTCAGGTGCTCACATTCCATTGACCTTCTGGGCCATTACACAGTATATTGCAAACCTCCTGTTCTCTACTGACCTGGATTGGGTTTATTTGGGTTTTTTCCCCTTTGGGATTCAAATGTCTTTCCATGAATTTTCCTACTTTACAAAAGGGGATTTTATGACGAAGAGGGCACATTTAATCAGTTGGAATTTTGTATTTTCTGTGTACTTGACATTTACATGTTGCTGCTGTAAACTGCAGACTGTCCAAATCCGTCCTCACGCTGTAGCTGCCGTCCTCCGTAATATAACTTTTACCAAGGAGCGTTATGAGAGTTTCATTGACCTCCAGGAAAAGCTACACCAAAATATTTGCAGGTTAGTGCTTAAACTTAGAGTAGTATATAGTGTCTATGTGTAAGATTTTATCACATGTTAAGACTGCAGATCCCTATTGCTGAGAGGCATTATGGTTACACCCAGAAAAATCTTCTATAGCAGCTGTCTTTATCCTTCTCATTTCTTTGCCTGTTTCTGCCCTCTATCAATAATGTTCAACAAAAATAGCTGTTACAGCTCATACAACAGTTGAGACAAAAGCATTTTACAACATTCCCACTGGATTTACCTTGACTGTTGTGTTGTTAACATTTGATAAAATGTGATTTGTGAAACAATTTCTGGGCTTCTCAAAATTATCATTCTACTTTTTCAGTAAGTTCTGTGAATGCATAGAAGTGTAGAGCATCATGAGATACTATTTCTAAGAAACTCCAAGTATTATTAGTAAAAACATTATTTTGTTTTCTTTTTCTTTGTAGGAAAAGAGCATTAGTAGCAATAGGTACCCATGACTTGGACACCATCTCTGGTCCATTTACTTTTACAGCCAAACCACCTTCAGAAATTAAATTCAAGCCCTTGAATCAATCTCAGGAGTACACAGCCTCACAAATTATGGATCTGTATAGGGTAAGTGAGATTTTTCAGGCTTGTTGCACTAAATGCAGGAAGATAAATTTCCAAGGCTTAACATCTCTAATATACTTGTTACTGAGAGTTGTTCTTACAAATAAAACACAGTTATTTTCTGTAGCTTCACAGACAGTGAAGAGTCCACGTTTTTTCATGAGAAATGCATGGTAATACTTTCTTGTCCATGAGGGATACATCATGGTGTTCTGTGGCTAAGCACAGCTCTAAAAATAGTGGGTTTGATAGTAACCCTCTGATTTGTCAACACAAAGGCTGCTTTTTATGATGCTCTTAGTAATACTGTAAAAGGCTTCTCTATCTGTCTACACTGGTAAAATACACAGTGTAAAAAGCTGGGAAAAGTTCAGGGTAAATATTATTTTTTAATGTTACTTTCATTTGGCCAATTTATTTGTGGAAGATGTTGGATTGTTTACCCAACTGCATATCAGGCAAGCATAGCTGTGTGAAAGGCTCAAGTTAGCTCTGGCACTGCTCTTGGCCCAGCATCCTGATGAAACCAGGTAAGTGCTAGGAAAAGATTCTGTCAGGGCTAACTTATGATGTCTGTGTGTCCACTTTTAGTGCCAGCATTTGAACATAATACTATTATTGCTGTTGTTACAATATACAGCTGTGCTGGAGCACAAGTACTGGCCACAGAGACAAATTCTCAAATATCTCTGACTGAAGATGAGTAAGAGCTAGGAAACAAGGGCTATCAGAGAGAATGAAAGGAAATTATGTTTTTGGCACGGCATATACTTATGTCATTGAAATAAATGTAAATTCTGAATCAAATTCAAGTGTGCCAGTGTGCAGCAACTTATAATTAAGAGAATTACGGTGCTAATTTTTATCACTTTTAAGGACAGTTCCTATAAACTAAGGATGTTTGGCAGTGAAATGTCTGCTGTGGTGAACAGGAGCATCCTCTGGACAGCATGGCCTATGCTTGTTTGAGAGAATCCTGAAAGTAATAATTTTTAACACTTCTGAAAAAAACTAAAAATCCAGTTCTCTCATTTCAAACTTCTCCTGCTGCTGAGAGCAAACAGCCTTTGCTAGTAAAGTATGTAGCTCTAAGACCAATCCTTCCTCCTTTCAGAATTCCCCTCAGTAAAGGTTTGTGGCGCTACAGAAGTTCACGTGTGAGCTGAAGTGACACTTAGGTTGTGCTTTGTTTCTCCAGAGTGACAGCCACCTTCGGCACTATTTGCCCCTGATTGAGAACAAGCCACGTTATCCTGTCATTTATGACAGCAACGGTGTCGTTCTGTCCATGCCACCCATCATCAATGGTAAGATTAATTTGTGACTGGCTTGTGCTGTCACTGCTGTTCTGTGTGTGTTTGTGTCTGACAGAAACACTGATGTGTAACAGGGATTATTGTGCTTTCTTAACATTGTTTCACTTACGGTTTCATATAATCTTCTTTTCTTCTTTCAATTTAAATGCAGCCAAACCTTTTGCTCCCTCCCTAGGCTGCTACTGTTCCTTCTTCTGATCCTCATCAAGAGGATGTAAAAGTCCAACTGCAAACCTCTGCATTTAGCTTCTCACACCCTTCTACAACTCAATAAAGTTCCTTGTGACAGGAATCTTTGTTAGGAAAACATTTGTTTAGCTAAAAGGAGCATGCGGTAAATTATTTTGTGAACTGGTAACTGTAACTTTGTACTCCATTTTATGTGGTCACAGCAGAGAACGTTTCACCTCTGCCATAAGATCAGTGTATTTATCAGCAGTGTGACCTAGTTTTTACTGATACCTACTGCTATCTCACAAGTGATTTCAGGAGACTTTGATGGCTTAAAAATAATAAATTGGTCTCGACTTTTTTTGCATTGTTTGTAAGCATGGGTTCCTCTGAAGGCAAAAGAACCACACTTACTGAAGCCATTTAATGGCATGACAAGAATTAATTACTCCTTTAAGAAAGATATTTAAATATGTCTTTATCTATATATACCTATATACTGAAATACAGGTTCAAGAATTAGTAATTTTCCCTACACTGACCAATATATCTGCAGTGATAATGTCTTTGGATGTATTTTTCCTAATTGACCTTACCCAGCTAACCCAAATCTTCTTAAAAAGCAGCACAAACTCTCTGACAGGGACTGGTAAGAACAACTGCTGTGAACTGAAGCCGATGTCAACCACTGTGTCTGATCCTTCTTTGTTGGGCTCATTCCAGTTTGGGTGTTTTCCATATATAAGTGTTACATATTGTTTATATTTTATCAATTAAAAATGTTGAACAGTATCTGAGAGAGGCTTCCAGGTTAAAGGTACTTTTTAAATGCAGTGTCAGCGTCACTATTGGTTGTTTGGGTTATCTACAAGCACTGAAGTGAAGGGTTATGTTTGCTTTGAAGTGGGTCCAGAAATGCCGAATACATTCCATCTACAAAGAGATGCAGCACAGCATTAAAGGGAATACAAGATCCCTCAGTCCTGGGCTCTTCAGTGCACCAAACTTTCAGTCTAGCTGTGACTTAGTTTCTCAGATAGGAAACTAAAACAGAAAAGCTGAATGACTTGCTCAGGGTCAGAGGAAGCAGGAATGTATCCAAGTGCTTCCCTTTGCCTCCAGTGGGGTGCATCTGCTTTAGCTAATGGTGCAGTGAAAGGCAAGAAGGAAAAGGAGGTTGGATTTGGCATGATCCCATACAATTCTAGGACTCTGTATGCCCATGGTGCTTGGTTACCAGCAATGGAATTCACTCAAGGTGTGCAATGCCCATCTGTACCTAACAGGCAGTACCAGGATCGCTTGTGGCTTACTAACAACCCCACTTGTGAACCAGCTACTGGGGGAGTTTGCATCCAGTTTGCAAGAGAGACACTTTAGGTGCTTCTGCCAGACAAGAAACAGTTTTGAGTGCATCAGGGATGTGCTTTAGTGCACACCTCATGGCTCCCAGGACAGACAAAGCAAATTCATGCCTAGAAGGGATCCATACTAGGACATAAATCACTAATGTAGAGCAACCTATAGTGTGTCAGCAGACAGTGTCTAGGGATCTTGATTATTCACAAAATTAGCTATTGATAGGCATTAGTCTAAAGCAGTTTTTAAAAACCATTTCATTTATTCCTGCCTGAGGAAATTATGCACTTCACACATCTGATGCGAATGTGAGACTAAATCCAGGGACGATGGGATGCTGTGGCAGTGCAGAACCCCTGTGCTAACAGCAGATGGCCACTGTCCTGCTAGTTGGCTTTTTCAGCTGGGTACTGAGATGCCTGTAGATTCCTGTGTCCTTTAGTGAAAGTCATGGCCCAGTCAGTGTGTCTGGTCTTGTCTTTTTCCTTTCTTTGATTCATAAATTAAAAAGAGCTGCTATTCTGCCAACAGTTGTGAATGTTGGTGCAGTAGACAGTGGCTTTTTTAAGCTGCAGAAGATGAGAGTGATCTTTCTGAATCACAAAATGAGTCAGTATCAGTGTTATTGCAATAAAAGTAATATTCTTAACATGGTTTTGTCTTCACATCTTTTAGGAGATCATACAAAAATAAGCCTGAACACCAGAAATGTGTTTATTGAATGTACAGGCACAGATATTACAAAGGTAAATTAATCTTTCCTGCTTTTGATGTGTATTAAGATTATTGTTTTCCCTATGGGTGATAGGGCTCCAATACAAAGACCTACAATAACCAGGCATTTACTTCATGGAGCCAGCCTTCCAATTCAGAAGTTGTAGGACTGTGGAATTCCCTAGACACAGTTTTAGGCTTGCTCAATAGACAGCGTTCTGTTTTCACTGAGTTTTAATTTTCCTGTATCTTTACGTGGACAGTAAGTGTTCGGCTTGTATGAGAAAGTAATTTAAGTAAATTAGGAACTGTTTGTTCTTGTTGAGTTCAGCACTTTTTCTAAATCTGAAAGACTCTGAAAAGAGTAAAATTCACTAAGACTGCCTGTTTTGGCAGAATACTCTTTGTAAATAATCATTTTGTCTCCTACTGAAAATTTGGGCTAAGGGAAGGAAGGCAGCAATTTTTCTTCATAGTTATCTTTTTCAAGCAGGGATGTTGTGCAAATAGTTGCCAGATTCAAGTCTTTCCATATGCAAATTCTGTAACTCAAAGCTGAAGCATGAAAGCCTAGTAATTATGATTGCCTATTCTTGAATATAGGTTGTGCATTCATTGAGAGTCTCCCCAAAGTGTGTAACTTGATCCTTAAGAGCAAAACTGCTTTTAACTTACCCTACTACACAATTATATGTTAACAACACAAATAAATCTGCACATTGAGAGTGGCTTCTAAGCAAACTAATAAATAACTGCTTCTTGCTACTGCTTGCCTTGACAGTAAAAATAAAAATAATGCTATTCTGTTTGCATGAAGGAAATTATACTGTCAGGCATCAAGAAAACCGCCTTTGTAGGTGGAGAAGTTCATCTGAATCTCATCATTATGTTCTGCTATACTAATCTCTTAAAATATTAACTCTAAAACAAAAAAATTTGCAGACAAGGTTATTTGATAATGTCTTACTAAGCAATGCACAGTCCTTCAGCCTCTACATTCTCACTTGAACTTCAATGAAATGACTAAGTAGACTGAAGGTTAGGAAGACCCAGCTCCAAATGGTCATCAAGACCCTGTGTATCTTCAGAACAGAATTAATAAAAGATAAACCAGTATTTCAGAACCTCGAAAACCAAAGATTTCAAGTTTTTGCACAAATGTCTTTGCGTCAGAAGAAAAACATCCATTAAAATTGAATCTAGTTTTCTACTGCTAGGATTTTGGTTAAGTTATTAGAATAGAATGAAAAAAGTGTAACACAAGATTTCCCCTCCCATTTTTTGTTAAGATATTTTGTCTACTTCAACACAAGGAGATGAGAGATTTCAGTGGGATTATTTTCTTTATTTTGTAGGCAAAAATTGTTCTTGATATTATAGTCACGATGTTTAGTGAATATTGTGAGAAGCCATTCACGTGAGTATAAATCTCCAGTTGGAGAGACATTTGGGCCATGTGTTAAAAACATTTTTACTTCCATTTTTTTGTCTCTCTCAGTGTTGAAGCAGCAGAAGTAGTTTATCCCAATGGGAAGACCCACATCTATCCGGTAAGCATTGCATTATGATATCTCTGTGTCCTTAGGGAAAGGATTTTATTTACACAGAGTTTGGTAAGAGTGACATTGGGGGTTGTTTTGTGCAGTGGCAGCATATGCTGGTTCTGAGGTGCAGTAAAAACTCAGCTTGGCACTATCTGTGTATTAGTGAGTCAGAGCCTTCTCTAACCCCATAGAAAATAACTCACTAGGAAACTCATTATGTAGCTCCATTAATTTATGATAAAGCTAAAGATACAGGCTCACTGACATAGCTTAGTACTCCAGAAAAAAGGGTAGGGTTTAAAGTTACAAGTGGTAACTACTATTATGTTTTAGAATGCGTGTGATAGGAACTTCTTCAGGAAAAAATAAAAACTGCAACCAAAGGTCATAATCTGTGTCTAAAGCCTTTAAAACCTATGTGTTCCAAATCAGGAAAAATTAATGCAGGAAGAGGTTCTTCAGCCTTAAGCCCATGGACAGCTGAAATCAGCCTCAGCATAACTTACTTATCAGATCTGGAAGCTCTAATGCCCTTCAGTTAAAATAACCTTGTAACACTGCATTTTTCAGCTTTTCACTTCATAGACACCAACTATATAAAGGTCTGTAAGGCAGGATGTTGACTTCAAGTGCAGGTTGCCTGCGTTCAGAGTCCCAGACAGACAGACCTCTTTGCAGTAATAGAGTCTTACATTTTTGTTCTCTTAATAACTATAAAGAAAGCAATTCCTCATGTTTCCTGAAAGTAACCAAAGACAGATCTGGTTGAGTTCCTAAAATCAGATATATCAAGCAAGTACAAACTGTTTAGAGGGAAAGTTATTTTTGTTGAGAGGTTTTCTAGTGGTATTTTAGCTTTTTCTTTTTTGTAATGTCAGCTTTAATCAACAGAGGAAAGACCTTGAATCCTGAAGAGATATCCAACAAAACAGAAATCTCTGCAGTTACCAAAGTAGCTTCTCTAGATAAAACAGTGAAAAAAATCCCCAAAGTTTTGGATGCTATGGTTTTTAAGGATGTGTATATCAAGAAGTTTAGAAACACACAAAATACGTAAATACATACAAAATAACTTTCTAAAATATGGTGCAAACTTGCTAAGTAAGATACTCGTAGATATTTTTTGCTAATACGGAAATAGAAAATATTCATTCCTTTTCGTCCTAAAAGTCACTTGATCTGTACTAGACTATGAGATCTCATGCATTCAGTGCTTTAGGGCTTTGACTTAGGATGAACTGGTGACCAGAAACTTTCAGTGACTCTGTTACTTGCATAGGTCAGAAATTATCAGAAGTTTCAATAACAAGGATTTCATGCTGCATTCAACCTTCTAACTTAACCAAGACCAGCTTTTGCATCACATACTATAGTATGTTTTCAAGATTCCTGTTACCTTTAAAATGCTAGGTTTAGCCCAATACTCCACATTTTCTTCTGTGGATGTCATTTTAATATGGCAGTTAGAAACTGGATTACTAAGATGTCAGCATTGAATCCTCTTAGGTGGAAATGGCAGGCACTGTGTATGCTTAAAAGCTTTCTCTTTTTAGGAACTGGCTTATCGAAAAGAGAAGGTGAAACCCGAAGTCATTAACAAGAAAATAGGAATCAGGTGTGTTATTGCAAATGAAAACAGTTTCCATTGATCATGAAAAAGGTACTAGAAGATACTGATTATTGCATTGTTTTAAAAATGTTTAGATTATGTGACTTTTTTAGTTTATCAAAAATTCAGGGGTAATTGGAATCACCCTGTAAGACTTTATCCCCTGTTCTTAACGAAAGGGAATGATTCTTTATGGTCCCACACAACTGTTATGAAGTAAAGAAAAATGATCATCTCAAGAGTCAGAATCTGAACTGGTTCTGATCGAATGCTAAGTCTATGTGTAGTCCATAAAACATTTGGAGATTCTTTAGGACATAAGGCAATGCAGCAGAAACATTGATTACTTTAAAAAGCCGGCCAATATAGTGCAAAATCCCTAAATTACTACTCTCTTGTTTTGTTTCAGTGAAACTCCATCAAGCCTTGCAAAGCTGCTGACCAGGATGTGTTTGAAGTCGCACGTCATAGGGAATGGGAACCATCTAGAGGTTGAAATCCCTCCTACCAGGGCAGACATTATCCATGCATGTGATATCATAGAAGATGCAGCAATAGCTTATGGTTATAACAACATTCAGATGGTTATTCCGAAAACGTACACCATAGCTAATCAAGTAAGATTGCCCCTTCAAATGAACGCTCTGTTGTCAGTAAATGACTGGTGCATGCCAGAAGGGCTTTGGGGAAAACAGAACCTAGGAATTAAATATTTTGACATGCTTTGCCTTGAGAAGTATTTACCATGGATGGGATACAAAACAGATGCCCCGCTGATTTGAATAAGTCCAAGACCACTGGTTGCTGGTACTTGAAAAAAGACAGGGCTTAAGTAGGGAGCCTGTATTAAATCTCTAACTGGGAGATTCATTTCCTCAGGCAAGCCTAAAGGCAGCTGGCTGATGCTTTCTAAAATTTTAAGCACACAAGCATAGTCCTTCCTTAGTGAATTCACCGTCATGTAACAGGCAGAATCACCTCGGGGAAAAATAGCAAAATGCTTTTAGATGGAAGCTGAAAACTGTTTTGTTTCATTTTAGCTCCCTCTGAATAAGCTCTCAGAACTTCTGAGACTGGACCTGGCAGCTGCTGGATTCACTGAAGCACTCACTTTTGCCCTGGTATATTACATTGATTTCATACTTTTCTTAGTTGCATGTTGGAACAGCAGTGCAGTCAGAACTGCAGAGGACGGTGTGAAGATATGTTGTATAAATGTACCAGTATTATCCAGTACTGTTTTGGCAGCTGATTGTTTACTAGTGCTTTGGATTTATAGTATAAAATATTTTGTGAGTTTGTAGGTCAGAGAAATTGAACGAATCAGTGTTAATGTGGCATGGAGTTCTAAGTATAGAGGGGAAAATAGCTGCTGAAGTACTGGTTTGAATTTAACTTGATAGGATGAAATTGTAAGACAGCAAGTCTCTCTTGAGACTTTGGTCACCAGTGAAATTCATCACAGTTCTGTAATCTGGAAAACAAACATTTATACATTCTGGTGGATACTACTACAGTTTATGGATTACCCTGTTTCTGTATTTCTCTTCAGTATTGTTACTTGCCCCTGATTCCTTGCAATAGATACCAAGCTGGTATATAATTATTCAGTCAGCAAATTTTTATTCTTATTTTAAGAATACCCTTTAAAAAGTTACAATGCACACTAAAGGGACACAAAATCCCCCGTAAATTTCACCACAGATAGAGGGGGGTTTTCTGTGTGAAACAACAAATAAAAATACAGCTATTGTTAGCACTGGTTGTAGATATTATTCATATTATTGGCTACAAGCCATGCCAGTAGTCTTTGACCAAGAATTAGGACTCTGCAACAGCAAGATGCACCAGTGCAGGCTCCTAAAACACTTCCAGTGTTTGAAAAATTCAAGTATTGCAACCAAATTTGGTAATTTGAATGTATTAAATAAAATTTTAACACCTTCAGATTTCACAGCGCTTCAAAAGCAAAATTTGGCCTAATTCTAAAAAATATATTCCAGTTTTAATATTTGTTATTAACTCATTTAAGTAACCAGAACAATAACTGTTATTACTTCCTGCAGTGCTGGTATTCAGACCTGTGGTAGTACTGTGTTGGGGAAACCTGACATATTACATGGTCAAGCTTTTATAGTTTTTCTTATTAATTAATAAATATAGTTAATTTTTTTTCAGCATTGAATAGGTAATATGTTGAAAACATTTAATGTATTATATCGCTACAACTGAAAACCTTTTATGAACTGCAACAGCAGAATTTTTGAAGGTCATGCAGTATATCATGTTATCACATTACATATTTGTATTTCTGCTGTGGCAGGATGGAACCCACAGTCTGCTGTGTCACCAACACTATTAAAACACCAGTGTGAGGCCC
Source organism: Lepidothrix coronata (assembly GCF_001604755.1). Lineage (NCBI taxonomy): Eukaryota > Metazoa > Chordata > Aves > Passeriformes > Pipridae > Lepidothrix > Lepidothrix coronata. The sequence continues at coordinate 111,135 of NW_016690277.1, read as the reverse complement.
ATGACTATGATAACTATAATTTATGCTATAACATTCTGTAGCCCAGTGTTATATGATAAACAGTGCTTATGTATTTACGCACTCAATCTGTTCCTTTGGTTAGATAAATTATACTTGTACACAATAACATTGCCTTCTTGAGAAGCTCCAATTTAGCCAGAATGCATTTGGTTAAATCACAGTAATATGCTGTAGTTTAGATACACATCTGAAAACTGTTTAACACAGTTTTCTCCTCCTGAGTTCAGCATTCTTTGTGTTGCTTGGGGATTTTTGTTATTCAGTCATCCATTTTTTCAGATGGTATCATCTGCTCATTTTTCTCACATTTGGTCTATCAACACACTTTTCAGAGTGCTGCCAGTGCAAAGGGAGCACTTCTGGGAGACTGCAGTATACAAGCAAATCCTCAATTACATGCCTAGTCTGCTATTGGTTTCTTTAATACATTAATAAAGCTATAAATTCTGGAAATCTGAAGTGTGGATCTTATCAGTAGCATCTATTGCTGTATGTGCACAGACAGTGTCTGAGCCTGATGAAGTGAATGCGTATTGTTTTACTGACCAGCATGAAAATACACTCTAGAATAAGGGCATTAAAAACACTCCAACTCAAAAAATTGAAAAGAAGAAACTACGAGAGTCCTATGCAGCTTTGAAGATTGAAGTCTTGGCCATAGGACCTGCTTTTCATAGACAGTACTTTACTTGCTCCAAGTTTCCCCCCAAAGGATTGTTCTCACGAGAAAGCTCAGGTACAGTCCCTTTACAAGTGTTATTTTCAGAATAAAATAAAATACTTCACCCACTGCAAGTCAGGGGGCACAATCTGAGCCTCTGTTTTTAAAACAGATGACAACAATCCATGACAGAAGCTGAAATAAACACTTTTTTTTTTTTTAAACCAGATTTATTTTGCTTAGTAATTAACATTTGTAAATAAACCAGTTTGCCTACTTAATCTTAGGACCAGGGCTTAATTTTTATTACGAGTGGTTGTTGCACATGAGAGCATATATATTATGGGGCCTCAGAGCCATGCTACAATTGCACTGTTCATTCTTGATATCAAATTCCATCACTGGCTTGCTGTCTGTTTTAACCACTTGACCTTGGTGGGGTTTTGTCTCGTTTTCAGTGTTCTCAAGAAGATATAGCAGATAAACTTGGCATGGATATATCTGCAACAAACGCCGTGCGCATTGCAAACCCCAAAACCGCGGAATTTCAGGTGAGGTCATGGACATGGGGAGCAGTATTGTCACAGATTCTATATTTAAGAAGAGAAAGGAACCAACAGAAAGTAAAATTTATAAACTAGAGCTACTTTTCCTTACATTAAAGAGGTTGTGTTTATTTACGTGCTGAACTTGCTAGCAACCATCTTCTGTTACTCCTTCACTGAGAAACACCTTTTCTGGTGCAAAATACTGTTAGCTTTTCAGTAAAGTAAAATACCATGCTCTGTGTACAGAATATGGCAAAATTGAGCAGTCTAACTGCAGAAAATTCCAGATGGTTGATCAACTCCTGCATTTAGAAAAAACTATTCAACATAAAAGGAACTATTACACCTGGCAATCCCTAAACTTCCTCAGCTCTGGATAGGAAACATTTGGGTATTTTTTTAATTATTAACCATTTTTACTGCTGTGTTGGAGTTGCACACTCCAACTGAGTGTGCAGCTAGAACTCCCCATTGGTTATGAAAAGTAGGATAAATAGGCAGAAATGCTGCAGACCAAGGATAAGTAACTGTGGCTGAGCACATGGTAACTTGACCTGCAGTCCAGGAGCAGACAGTCACTCCCATCCCTCTTCTGTTAGATTTACTGAATTAGACTCTTCTGGTTTGACAAGTAAAAATGAAAAAGCTGCACTTCTAAGGAACTATTTGAATGGAGAACACAGGAAATGTTACTGTTCCTACAGATAAATTGACAGGTATGACTGTCTCTTGGTTGGTTCTTTGCATACTTTTTCTATGGATTTCAGGTTGTCCCTGACTGAATATATCCATTTCTGTTACTTAGCATATTCCTATATCACTGATTGGTATCAGGAGGTATAAAGATAGTAGTTTTGATTGCACTTAATATTTCCAAAATAACACTTAGGATTTGCCTTTTGCATAGGTGAGAGTAAATTTCTGGGAATTTTTTGCACTTTATGTGTTATTTTTCTACCCTGCACTGCAGCTCAAACACCTGTAAAATGGTACCTGTTCTTAAGGTCACATATAAGCTCTTTGAGAAAATGCAGTATAAAGAACATGCAGAGAATGTACATTTTCATGTTCAGTCATTCTAAATCAAAGATGCTTAAACATAAGAGATAAGTGCAGTATTTGCACCTGACTACTTTTAAACTCTTGTTACAAATGAGAAAAAAAAAAAGTGAAGAAAACGAACATGAGCTATTTTGGAAGGTATTTGACTTGCAGCATCATGTTTGTCCTGCAGGTGGCACGTACAACCCTCCTTCCTGGGCTGCTGAAAACTATTGCTGCCAACAGAAAGATGCCCTTGCCTCTGAAACTCTTTGAGATTTCTGACATTGTGGTAAAAGATCCTGATACAGGTAAGAGAAGGTTCCTCAGAATCTTTGATAGTGGAAATATGCCTACATACCAAAAGGCAATAGTAAGTAAATCTGTATTTCCTTAGAAGTAGTAATTTCAATAATAATAGTTATTACATACTACATTGGGGGTTTTATTTATGTGCACAGGACAAGAGAGCTTGGTGGACCAGGCTGGATTTTAGAGTGGCTAGAAACGTGGTTCATTTTAGATGTTCTCTCAAAAATACAAGTTAGGTAGATTGTAAATTTATAGGTATCTAAATATCACTTAAAATCTGTCAAGAAAACAGAAAAACTGCAAGGGTAAACACAAGGCAATTTTGCACCAAGAAAGAACCTGCTCTAAAATGCTTGTGTTGATGCACCTATTTGTACTTGCTCTTAATCTAGGGCTCCTTTGGATTCTCATCAGGTATGTAATTGATATTCTTATCAGAGATGTAACTCAGAAGCTACCTGCTGGTAATGTTTTCAAGTGGCACAAATGATGTAAAGTAGTAAATACTGAAGCCATGCTGCTGTTACAGTCCTAGAGCCCTGAACCTCTGCATATGTGCAGATGTGCCCTGAACCTCTGCCAGCTGTAGAGCGGAATGTCTTGAGCCTGGGAATAGCAGGTTGTATTTGCAGACAGATTCTGTCCTGGAGGGTGGTGATTCAGAGGAAAATTTTGGGGTCAGCGTATCTCAACATGAATCTCTTTTCCATCATCTTTAAACAGGATTGCTTGTATTTGTTTTCCAAAATTATCTTCTGGGAATCTGACAACAAATATGAAGAATGAGATTGGTAGCAGAGATACAGGGTAGAGAGTGGAGCAACTCTTTGTATAAAACTGTATCAATAAATAAAAAAGCTCCACAGTACAGAACTTCCCCTCTCATCAATAAAAATATTTTCCTTATCTTTCCACTTCATCCAGCTATGCTAAGAAAGTGTGGCTGCCCTGTAGTTTGGGCCTCTTTGCACTGATTTCACTGTACATGATCAAAATTTCAAATTGCCATTGTCTGGAAAAATGTATCACAGGAAAATGAAGTGTAAAAATAGATTTTTAAGTGTTAAAAATTTTACTGATTAATTTCTTTTTTTATGGTATATTGAGGGAAAAGGAGGGCACAAGCTACAGCTTTTGGGAAGAGTTACAAGTCTGAATGGAGTTTTGCCTCTCAGTGAAAAAGGCTGACATTACTTTAAATTCAGCAGTAGAAATGGTTCTGTTGTTTCATTATCTGGTTTCAGATTTTAGTGGTTGTGTTTAAAGTATCTGGGATCTGCAAAACAAAGGTTTATATAAGGCATAAACAAAATGGCAAGTAAATTGCTTTGGTGATGAATTTAATTTGTAGATTACCTTTTTTTTTTTTTTAAGGAAAAAAAAGGAGCTTTGCCAAGCAAAATAAGCAGTTTTAGTAAGCCATATCGACTTTTTTTTATTAAATACAGACAGTTTGGTGGTGCAGCTCATTCCTTGTTGGGCATGCAGTTAGCTACAATGCAAAAAACGTGTTACAGATGGCAGAATAGCATCAGCATTCTTCAGGACCAAGAGTGGGGCTGTTTATCTTGGACGAAGGAGAACATTTACTCTGGCATTGTAACATTTGCAGGTTAAATTGTTATTTTTATTTCCTGTGTGTCAAGTGTAGCTCTTGAAGGGTTTCATTTATGTGGATGGCTGTTTAACAGTTCTATGAAGACTGATTTTGTGGTGTGCTTCCTTTTGATGGGAGTCATTGCAACAGATAAAAGACTTCTGAGGCAGCAGCTCTGTGCTCGTGGGCAGCCCTCTCATGGACTGAGCATTTACAGACTCTGAGCAGTGTCTGAAATTGGTTTTAAGGTTGTGTTTAAAATGACAACTACTGTCTTTCCCAAATTTACTTCCAAAATTAAACTTGGCCTAATAAACAGTTTGAAAGGGGGGGTGGGAAGAAAGGTAACAAACACTACAAACACTGAGAAATATGGGGTTGTCCTCTCACATATGGAATGAGATTTCCTTCACAAGGCTTATGTCATCAGACTGAGTAATTTAATTTTATTATTTCATGATTTTGGCATGCAGAATTTCCAATTAATAATTTCAAAAATATGGGTCAAAAGAGTACTGACATTAACTGTATTTGAAATGGCATCTTGTAGTCATTCATGTGTGAATGAACCAGTCTCTTTTAAACACACTGGTTTTTAATAAAATACCTTCTTACACAGAACTTGTGCTTACCAAGGTGAACAGAACACATTTCTCTTCAGACATATCTGGAGGAAAGGTTTGCTGTATTAAATTAGCAAAATGTGTGCCAGATTTAATGTAACTAAATGGAACCAAATCTGAGCAAAAATTTTTCTTCTCAGGGCAGGAGGAAATGTGCTGATTTTGAATATGTTGCACAATATTTGTGTGGTTAACTTGTAACACCAGACAGTCTCTTCGGGTAGGACAGTTACACTAGTTCAGGGCATAAATCATCATTTTTACCACCAAGCCTGACAGAGAATACCCTTTCACCACAACAAAAGAAATTAATCCATTAAAAAATCACCTCTGACTAGTGATCTTGGAGAATCTGGCAAGCTTATGGTAGCACACATTTGGCACAATTTACATCATTTGTGAGTACAGCTGCTGCCACATTCTGAAGCATTTTTCCAAACTGTCTGGAAGTGTTAGTTGTATGTAAAAAATAGTTTGGAAGGTGAAAAGACAGGTTTAAATGAGCAGGTGTCTCCTTTCAGATCACCAGGTCATTTTTCTGAAGCATCTCTAGTTTGGAAGTGAACAGCACACAACACTGCTTTATCTTCCTCTGTACTCTTTTGGCTCACATATTCCTGAGCAGCTGCCCATCCTTTAGATTGTTTTTCGGCAGCATCCCCAGGAAGTGCTTTGAAGTCTCAGAAATATATACATATATATATATGTATTTATAATTTAGGTTGACATACTTGGCAGGCTCATTTGAAAAATAGCAGTGTCTCATGGCATGACACAAGAGATCTCTTAAGTGAGTTATAAAGAACTGAAGCATTTCTAACATCTGCCAGCTTTTGCCTACAATTCGTAATAGTTTCTTTTTTCTTCCTATCGCCTGTAAAGAACTTCCTGTGTTGTAATATAACTCTGTGAAGGAGTGAGTTTTATAACACAGCTTTTTTGAGTGCTTGAAAAAAGCATCCTTTCCTTTACCAGAGATTTCCGAAGTTGAAAACATAAGGCATAAAAAATGTTCTGTATGTTTATTTATGATGCTTTAATTAAAAATTCTGATCTAAAGACACCATTGACTATCTTAATCATAATGAAACTGAAATTCAGATGGTTGTCACAAAATCTGCTAGCTTAATGACTCACAGGAAAAAAAAGGAAATCATTTTACTGACTGTCTAGCCCAAAGAATGTGCTGTCTTAGGGAAGGAAAAACCCTTTTTTTTCTATTCTGTAGTTCAATACAACATTATCGACCATCCATGACTGCATTACTGATTGGTATCTTAGTAGAACTGGGAAACAGAGACACATGTTATGGGGTGAACAGCCAGTGTGCTGAGAGCCAAAAATCAGATGCTGCATTTATTCATACTTTCTCTGTAGCCTTTACTTTTTTGCATTGCTATTTTAACTTCAAGACTGGATTCTCCAGCGTTATTTAACACTGAACATTATTATCATGATAGGAGAAATATCCAAAGTGACAAAATACAGACTTACTGTCACAGTAGGTTCAGCTTTCAGTGACTGATTAGAGAAGTTGCAGCTGTGTTACAAAGTTGCTGCACTGGAAGCTTTGAATGACTTCTGGCTCAAAAAGGCTGAGCTTTCATCTTGTATGGAGGCTCTGCTCCTGTGTTTTCCTGTACTTTTTAACCTGTATTTCTAGTCATTTGTTAAATGTTTTCCTGTTTAGTTTCTGACAGATTTTTTGTTACTAAATGTTTAGTTGGAGCAAATAAACAAAGTGTAAATTTCATTTACTCTCTAATTTCTTATGTGGTAGATAATAACAGTTCAGGAAATACTCATGAGTGTGAAAGTTTCTGCTGCTATTTCAGCTCACCCTGTGTCATGCACGAAGATTGGCTATGGGGAGTCAGACCAAAGCTCATTTAGCCCAGTGCCCTGCCTGTAACTCCTGCTAAAAGTGCTTGTCAGGGGAGAAGCATGAGAGCAAGTACACAGAAATAATTCTTTCAGAGAGCTCCCTGTTGTCTGGCCACAAGTAGCTCAGGGACTTCCCAACATAACACGGTTCTTTGTGCTAAGAAGTAGTAGATTTATCTGCTATGAACTTCATCTGCCTCCTCAGAGCTGTGTAAGCTCCTGGCACCCACAAAATCCTGTTGCAGAGAAGTTTCACTACTTCACTCTATGCTGCCTGAAGAACCCAGTCCTTTTCTTGTTTCTTGCTTTGGGTTTGGTTCCTCTTGACTTTAATGAAAATGCTGAAACCCCCTCAAAAGTAGACCACAGTAGTCCTAAAGAGTGTGTAGTGCAATGAAGTAGCCTCAAGGTACAAGTATAACATACTACCACATACTAATTTTGAAAATTTAAAAAAAGGGAGACCTATTTTGCTGAAATCAATAATGTAAGAAGGAATAGGGCAGGGTTTTTGCTTAAGGAATTGTCAAAAGCGACAGATACTTGTGTCAGTCACTGTCTGTCTTGAGTTTGTGCAGTGTAGCACAATTTTCATAATCACTTGGTTTCAGGGATATCCAAGATGATCACAAAACCCATCAGTTGTGATTTGAAACCCTCTGTGAATTTAGATCTTTTCACAGATCACACTAATGTTATTACTCATGTCAGGTTGTGGACTGGTTTTTTTTGTAGTGGTAGTTGTTCTGCAGCCGAGTTCTCTAAATATTTAGCTTTCCCCCCAGCATCACAGGTTTCTCTATGCTTACTGAGTATTTGCATTTTGGCTAGTCCATTTTAAATTTCTTTAACACTTAACTATATGCTTGGTACCTGTCACTGCACAGAAGATACTCCTATGTAACAACCCTCTTTCCTGCCCAAGGAATAGGGTACTTTAAATCTTTCTTTACATTTCTGACTGTGAGAGTCCAGTGGGTTAAAGAAATACCATTATTTCCTCAGATTACATGACAAGTGTGTCAGAGAAGCCATTTTACATATTTATTTCTCCTTTCAGCCACAAGTGCCTCACAGTACAGCAGAAGAAAACTGATGCAAAAGGCAAGGTTGAAAGTGTGATAAAGTTCCCAGATAGAGTAATTGTTTCCTCCTCCTTCAGATGTCGGTGCAAGAAACTACAGACATTTATGTGCCATTTACTACAACAAAAGCCCGGGCTTTGAGATTATCCATGGTTTGCTGGACAGGATCATGCAGGTTCTGGAAGTACCACCAAATGAAGAGAATGGCTACACAATCAAGGCAACTGAAGGTAAGGAAGACAGAACTAAAGTGTATAGCAGAGGTTGTTCTGGAGCTCAAATGTTCCTCTGCAATCTGAGGTGAATTTTTGGTTGTTCTCAGCAGTAGACACTGAAGATTAATATCATTATATATGCTGTCATTTTGAGGCATGATGAAATGATAGTGAAAAGGCATTAATGGCATTCACTGATTGTAAGATGGGATTGCTGTCTTTTTGTGAGCTATTCTGAGTAGTTTTATGTAGTTTGTGAGTTGACAGCCTTTTAAGGAGACTTGTAGTAAAGCAAATGCCATGAGCATCCTGGACTGTTTATAATGAATTAATCTGCTGATGGCAAGGGTATGTAGGAATTCACTGAACTGATGAATATGCCAGACACCCACTGTATGCTCCTTGGATAACAGAGGCTGGAAAAGACAACTTCTTACACCTTATCTTTTAGTTTAGAGCTTTACCCATAGCTTTTTTTCCTATAGGTACGTTTTATTTATACGTTCATGTGAAGGTACATGCCTTATATATCTTTTATTCAGTCTTTGAGACTGACCCTGCTGCTTAGACAGTTTTATAACAGCCCTCTTCCTTCTCCATACAGGGTGAGCTGCATATGAATTAAAAATAACATCCTTAAGTGCAGAATCTCCTCTGTGTATGTGCCTGTGCATGTAAGAGAGAAAGCAAGCAGGTTGACCTGATTACTTCATTGAGAGAGCATAGGTTGATGGAAGAGAGCAAGCACCAGCACTCATCTATTCTGCTGCCTAAAATAACAGCATAGAAAATACAAAATAGAAAAGCAAGACTGCAGGGATGGCAACTATGATTCTTCCTGGTTCACACTGATTCACACTGGTGTCCAGAGATAGGAGACCCTGACTCAGCTTGCAGAAGTGCCTCCATTCTGCACTTCCTGGAGCAGAGGCACAGGGTCCCTGACGTCCTGACCGAGCTGGCCTGTTCACAGACCTCTAATGGAGAATTGTCAGATATATCCCTGTTCTGCAGTGTGCTGCCAAGAAGCCAAACATCACACTTCAGCTAAGCAGTCTTCTGGCACTTCAGTGCACACTTCTCTCATATCTACTGACGCATCTTCCCTCTCCTTTTTTTTTTAAGAAAGTACTGTTTTGCTCAGTATTATTTAGACAGACTCTCAAAGGGTTTAGTAGAATATTGCTAATAGGATTCCCAGGTTGACCACAGGAATGTTTAATACAATTATACTTCTTATTCTAATTCTACCAAGCACAGAATGGGTAATAGCAAAGCTTCATATTTGGAAAGGGGGTGTGGTAGTGGGGAGTTAGAAGAGCCTCTGGGAGCTGGGTACTCAGCTGTCATTGAAGTTAAACCAAACTGCTGTACGCCTATTAAAACTCTTCTGTAGCTGCTTTTTGAATAGACATATCAAGAGTTTGCTTTAATACTGAAAAATATTTGCAAGTGGTTTTATATTCTGTATTGTAACATTTCAGCTGGCTGCAAGAAACAGGAAAAAGATCTCAAAAATAATCCTAACACAGGGAAGAAGTTATTTCTAGATATTAGTGCTGCTCAGTATTCCTGATGCTGTGAGATTTGTAATGCTCATTCAAAATCCCTGCATTCTCATGACATTACTCCACAATGCATTTAGTGTAAAGGGTGGATTATGCCTTGTCATGTGCAATATATTACAAGCAGTTTGTGGCTGTTGGCTATAGCCAGAAAAAAGTGTCTACTACTTTCTGTTTCATCAGTGATTCAGAAACTCTCGTGGGATGGCACATAGATTCCTTGCAGTTCTCCTTACATTGGAATTTAACCTTGGTAACAATGCAGATGGGCTGATACTCCAATGCCATAGCAAATGCAGTGTCACTGCACCAACTGATCTTCAAAGACCTTCACTGCAGAGATGGTTGGAAGTCAAAGTAGTTGGGGAATTTTGTTTGGGGCTTTTTGTTGTTCGTTTGTTGATTATTTTTGGGTTCTTTTAAACTTGCTTCACAGTCTGTCAATTGAGCATGTGCCAGAGTGAAAATGTCAGCAGATGATAGAGTAAGGTCAATTGCTGAATGAAAAAAAAAAGATATCCTGTAACATCTTAAAGAGACTGCAGGATACTGAAATAATTCATGAGAACACTGCAAGTTACTTCAGAGGTTTTAAATCAGGACATTACACATGGCAGGGATTTTTAGATGCATCTCTATGGAGCCTGCTTTTTTATTGCCTGTGCCAAATTTAAAATTTATACAGTGAGAAATGGGTTTATCCTGTGACTGGTTTATTCTCTGATTTAGAGAGATTTAGAGGTACTTTCTCTGTATGTAATTTTAAGCAAAACTTGAGACTAGTGAGCAAGAGAGTCTAAAAGTAGGGTTTTAGTCCAGTTGTTTTTATTCCTTGTGTAACTGATTAAAATAGTTCCAGTGATTATTGAAAAACATTACAGGGAATAAAATATTGCTCTGAACGAACAACTGAGAATCATGGCTAGGCTTCACGAACAAAGATTTGGGGAACAACTGAGAATAGACAGAGATGTATTGGGGACATGTTTGTCACTTTCCCAAATTCACTTTGAAAAATGAAATGCCTGTACTGTAGTCCTGTTTGCTCCATATGTGCAAATCATGGTTATTTAAGCTCCTTCTGTTCCACCAACACCTAAGTGCCCTGTGATTTGACCTTAAGGTCAGAGTCTTTTTGCCTTCGTAGCAACACCTGTGAAAAAAGTACAGATGCTAGAAAATATGGGTGAAATTGTGATGTTCCCCTGGCCTTTGCACTAGGGTTTCGTGTAATCTGAGCTAGGTGATAAATGGAGAAGAGCTGTTTAGAGCAGCCTTAAGGAAGAGAGGGTTTTGAGTGATTGAATTCAAGGATTTCAACATACATTTGGCACTCAGCTTCTTAAAAGCTACTAATGAAACCTTTTGGTTTTTTTTCTTATTACCTCTAAACATACAAAATTAAAGCTTTAAAGGCAGAATTCTGAAATACTACCCATTGTTTTAAAATGCACAGAATTAACTTTTTGATGTGGTAGTGAATCCTACTGACCAAGAAAAGCATTTTGGTTTTTCTCTTTGTTTTATGGCATAGGCAAATCAAACAGAGATTGAAAAGAGTACAGTCATTGCATCAATCCTCAAATTTGTATGTGCTCCATAATAAAAAGTTTTTGCATAAAACTTTTGAGATTTTAGCCAGTTCCATACCATTAATAAAATGTAAAGATCAGTGTGAATGTGTATGATTAGGAAGTAAACAAATAGAATCAAACTTTTTAAAATATAAAAATATGGGTAGAAAAAGACAACAAATATGGTCATATGTTGTCAGGTAATTTCATAACATCATTAAATTTTTAGTTCACTTTCATTGGTTTCAGTTCCCTTGAATTGCAAACTGGAGGCATTCTGATTATTGTATTGGAAGGTATTTCTAATTTCAAGTTTTAATCTCTTCAGGAATGGGTATGTTTTCTGCAACATTTTAGTGATCCTGTGCTTCTGGATGACCATCTGAGATGACTATTTTCTTCCAGAATTCAGGACAATGATCACAGGAAGTGCTGTTAATCATGGGATTTGGGTCCATAGTAAAGTCTTACTTAGGCTAAGAAGAATAAAGAAGGGCTTAGTAAATACTGACAGCAGATTATATATCACAGTCTTCAAAGGAGTGGTGTGAAGTCTAAGGTGTAATTATCCTCACTCTTAATGTAACATTTAGAATGACTGTCCCTTATTTAAGGAAGAAGCCCCTCGTTTTACAGTACCTTTGAAGCACCTCCCTACTTTGCAAATGGAATGTAATTGTGCACAGACTGTTTTAAAAGGGAAAACAGTATCCCTATTTTATAAAAAAGAAGCAATTTGACAGGTTCACAAAAAGTGAAAAATTTATATATAAAGAAAAAACCTATATATGTATGCATGGATACTGCTTCACTGTCTCCCCCACTGCCTTCCATGGTAAAACTGAAGTAGCATTCATTCATGTGAAAACAAGCAATCCCTGAATAGTGTCAGCTTGTGACATGAGCTACTTTTTTGTACATGATTGATTCTTATGGATCTCAGCTAACTCTTGGATTTATTAATTTTTTTTTTTTTAACTAAATGTTCATGCCATTCATTCTTTTAGGGTAATCATCAGCTTAGCAAAGCTGGGGGAGGTCAGTCTGTTTGTGTTCAGCATAAACATGTGCATAATAAATGTATACTAACTCTTGCTTCATTCAGTAACTGACAATTGTCTTAAAAAAAAAAAAAGAAACTGCACTCCCTTCTTTTTACTGCCCTTATTTAATTAAATGAAAGGTGTGGTAAAGTGTAGAAAATTTTAATTCCACAGTAAATCATAGTAATAGCTTCTCATTTAGTAAGGTTTAGCTGTGAAATTAGAGGTGTAATAGTTATCTTCCATAACTAAGAACATCAGTAAACATTTGCTTTTATAATAATAATTATACAATAAACAACTTTAAAAGAAGATTTAGACCGTGAACCTCAATTCACAAGACAAGAGGAGGGAAATCTGGGACTAATTCCAAGTTAGGTGAATAGAATGGAACCACAGCATCTATCTCTAGTGATCAGTTTAAACTGGGAGACTACAATCTGTACAGATGTTTAATGCCCGTGTTGAACTTGGCATTATTGATGCCTGGTTTATTTTAAGAAATCGTAGCTTGATGGCTTTTAATGGCAATCCTGGCTTTTCAGCTGCCTGTCTTGGCAGCCACTGCATTGCTCACAGATGTCAACAATTGTCTATTTACTTACAGATAACTAAAGGACATAAGCCAATTTTACTATGAAGCCTCCAGATATCATTTCTGACATACTAGGAGATGTCAAACAATTCTTAATTCATTTAACTGGCATTCAGAAATAGATACTTTATAGGTGCTATTGCGTCCTTGTAATCGTATTTATAGTATTTCAGATTACAAGTTTGGTAGATAATCAGGTTTGTTTGAAAACATCTGTTCTCAACAAAAACATATCAGCTGGTAATTCAATATATTCAAGTCCTCTTCATTTCACATTTGCCAATTCCCAAGATTTATTTTGTTGTCACCCAGGATCAATCTGGATCATCCACCTTGGAATACTGGCACTACATTAATGTTTTTCTAGTACTACCGAATTCCCAGTATTGTTACTGTAAGTTAACAGCAGCAGGCAGGATATTTGCTTTGAGAACTGTACCATAATTCTGACACCTAAGACTCCTAGTGTCTCAGAAACATCCTAATCCTGGTAGATGTAACCAGACATATTCTTAATTTTTTTTTTCATATTCAAGAATACCTTTCCCCCCTGCCTGGTGAAAAGAAATATTTATTAAAAACCTAATACATTTCTATCTCATGAAAAGTTAAGCCAGTCTTGTTAGCAAATGAAAACGCTGTATCTACAATTTGTTTCCAGTACTCTTAAAAATCTTTCTAATACAGTCTTTATTGCAGCCAGTCATTAATCTTTCCTAATTTTTTCAGTTCCTTGATGAACTTCAAACACTGTTATTAGTCACATTTTATGCAGTGCAATTTATTTCTCTTATTTTTGTCTGTAAGTAACTTTTCTGATTTTTGACCACATTCACTTCAGCACTAAATATGAATATATAAAGATATTCCTGTTTTTTGGTTGTGAAACTGGTAGTACTCATTTGTCAAATAAATTGTTTGTGAAGATCTCCTGGTCTTCCACTCCTGTTTCTCTGTTTAGTTCCCTCCTGGTCTCACAGTCAGCTTCATGAATTAACAACACAAGTAAGGACAGGTACCTTTTTTCTTTTTTTTTTCTTCTTTTTTTTTTTTTTCCCAATCTGACACTGCTTTTAATACATTTAAATGTATTACCATAATTCTGCAAGGGGTTTCAGGAGTTCTAGCACTGATCATCCAAATGGCTTAATTGTAAGGCATCTTGCAAATTTGGATGTTTGTCACTAGTTCTTGTGGCTTTTCCAGTGTTGGCCACTACTTTGTGATCTAATGAGTTTCTAATTGATTTTTTATCCTTTTTACCTGAGCAGTTTTTTCTGTAGCATCAAGGGAGCTTAGTTACATGAAGAACTCAAGATTAAATTGTCTAATAAAGGCAATTGGGTGTGGGTGCTCACTTGGTGTCCCTTTAAATTGTCTGTTGTCTCTGCTCTTTGTCTTCTTTCTGTAATACAGGTCTTCAGATTTATAGGAACTAAATCACTACATATTTAGGCCAAGCTTATTTCTGTTTTATCTAGTATCTTCCCACTCTGGTGCTAATGCCTCAGTTTTGGTTTTAAATGCTTTAATACCCAAGGAGGTACCCAGGGAAGATATGAAATGGGAGAGTTGCTTATTTAGCCAAAGCGGGAGTCTCCAGTGCCTGGAGTTTCTGCAGATAAACCTGGTTTTTCAAAATTTGACAGCACAGTCTGGCACTGGACATCTCAGAGGTGTCTAGATGTTGGAAGTGATACAGGTAGGCCAAGCAACACAGAGTTTGTGGCAAAACTCATACTTTGATTTTAGAAATAAGTCTCACTTCATTACCTTTGTGTTATACTGTTGATTTTTGTTATGAAAAAGAGGCTCTCAGAAGTGGGTTTGAGAAGGGCTTTTTCCATTCCCGTGGTCATTTCAGCTTCTCTCTAAAAGTTTTTGAATGTTCCTTCACGATACCCTTCAAGTATAATCTGTTTGTACAGCACTTATCCCCAAAAGTTGTATCAGTTAGAGGGGGAAAATGCATTATTTTAGCACAGCATGGGATAATAAAAGGTTTGACAGGCTTAGACTTCTTTGTCTTTTAAAACTTTCATCACCAAATTATGAGACCCTTTTTTACCCCACATATGAAATAAAGTAAATTCTATTAGAAAACAAAGAAAGTATTTGTTTCTCAAACCCAGAAGATTATTTCAGAAGAAAAACTCCTTTGAACTGACTAATTTAGAAGTTTGTGTCCTGTGGTATAATCCCCCTGTAGGGAAAGGGAGGGGGGAGGGAATAAATCTATAGTAACTGCAAAAATACTGCAAGGAGAAGTGTCAAGTCAATTTGAAAAGACACACAAGCTACCTTATAACTTCCTCTTTTTGCTGGGACTATACAGATTACAGTGTTCTTCCCATTGCATTTTATTCTGACAGATTAGGGGTGCTTCCAGAAGTAATAGCATTTGTCATGACAGTTAAGAATTTTCATTTTCTACTGGTTTTTGTAAACTCCCTGAACTATCTAAATCATTGGCATTTGTGTTTCTTGAGCTCGAGGTGTCAGTGTCTTCTCCCTGACAATTCTCTACTCTGCTGCTATTCCCTTACTGGGGGAATAAAACTCTTCAGAGTTTAATTCTTCTTTTTCCACCCCAAAGGCAACTCTCTTTTTTAATCACACATCATAACAAGTCTAACAGATAAAAATATTTCTTGCATCAAGAGTTTTAAATGTCTGGCACAGCTTTACTTTATATAATTGTAGATTTAGGTCATTTCCATGTTTTCTGTCTGTTTCCTTACATTTTTAAATAGAAAATTACTTCTTAATCATAAACTATATTTTTAATGTTGCAAAGCCTTCTCTAGAAAAGAAATGATTCATCCAAGCCAGTAGCAGAAATAGCAGCAATAGCACATCTCCTTTCTCAGTGAACAGGGGCAGTGATCTAAGCACTGAGGGTCAGGGTGTTTGATCCTTCAATTCCATTTTCACCTGCACACCTGCTATAGCTAGAGGCAAACTGAGTGTGCATATGCTTTCATTTTCACTACCATATTAATATTAATGCTAGCAAATGTGAGCATGTCAATTTTATGCTTTATAGTTAAGCAGTTCTCCAGTCTGGTGTGATTTTTCAACTGTGATATGGGAGCAGAGGGGCAAGTGCTTCAAATTTAGTCTTACCTTTTTTTTTTTTTTTCAGTGTCTGCAATTACATTTTAAACAAGAATTTGCAAGATATTGGCTCAAAGTTTTAGATCAATGTTGAATGCAGGTTCCAAAGACTTCTGTTGCCCGTGGTGGAGGAACTGACTTTATCGTGGTTTGTGGTTTATATGTTAGAAAACAGTAGATAAACAAAGAAATACTGAGCTAGGTCAGGCTGAGCCCAGTACCTGTGCTGGGCACAGACCCTCCTGGTTTGGGACCTGAAGCAGAACAGCCGTATTTGTGCCAGGTCTGGTCTTGGGCGAGCTCACACTCAGCCAGTTCAGGCATTTCTGTTCCTGGTGGAGCAGCCGTGGTGCTCCAGCCACAAGGCCTTGGTTTGCAACAGAAACCCTAGCTGCTAAAACTTGAGTGATTAACAGTTCCACTGACTGCTGGAGTTCATCTTTTCATTATGTATTATTCCATGCTAGTTTGTCAAGTCATTTCCTGAAGGGCATGAAATGTGGTAGCTGTGAAAGCCAACATCAGGTGGCTGTTAGTTATCTCAGCAAGTGATGTCAGGTCACAGGGAGGGGAGGGCAGCTCGATCTGAGACATGAGGTGATTAAACAACATACAAACTAAGTATGACATACTAAAGTAGACTTGCAGACTGACTTAGTGCTGGTTCTCGTTATTCTCTAATGCTTGTGTGAAAGCAGAGCCTAAAAGCTAAAACTGCTGCCTTACTGTGAGTACATGAAGTTCTACCCCCTACCATAAGGAATATGGTTTATTGTTTCCTAGTTTCTGACAGACTGTGGTGTTTGCAAGGATGAATTATTCCTTTAGATATGCAAAGAGAGATAAAAAACAGTCATGGAACAGAAAGAAATTAAGTTTTTTAATACTGAAAGCTTTGTGTTCTGTGACTCAAGTGAAATAGCAAGACATCTAAAAAAAAAAATTAAAAAGAAGAAAGAAAAAAGAGTGAGCTTTATCTGGGATTAGGAATTCCCTAGTTTTATCAATACAATAACTGTGACACAATACCAGCTTAGATTTGTGACTTTTAGAAAAGGCAAGGTATAATATTTCAGATAAATCTGGATAAAGCAGATAAAACAGGCCTAAAAGCAAAGATTAGCTGTGTAATGGTAACTCTGCAGTGCAACTAAACTCCAGTGTGGAATTGCTGTTTCTCACAACTGCCCCACAAATGCAAAGTTTTTGAGCTTTAGACACAAACACTGATTTCTAGGAAAATACATGGAATTTGACAGATTTCTTTCTAGGTTTCCTGCTGTAGTTTTTCTGTACGCAGTATTTAAACAACCACACTGGGACTCCTGCACTGAATAAGAGAAACACTGTTACCCAGATCAGTGACCCAAAATGTCTGTGTTCCTTTAGCCTCAGCATCCACCCAAATACTACTCTCCATTAGGAAAGGCAGGAACACAGTGATACAGCTTAAGTATCTGAGACTGCTGTAATCCTGAGGATAACATGGGCAGATAAAGAGGTTCTCCAAACCTATTGCATTCTTGAACCACTTCCTGACATCCAGCAACACCAAACACCCTCTGTTTCTAGAGCAATAATGAAAAATAAGTCAGGCTTATAGGGTTGTAGTATGAGATAGAAGAGTTAATTTTTCTCACATCCTCCCTGAGATACAAATTAATAAAAACACAGCCATTGACTTAGTTGTAATACGAGAGGATGATTAATTGACTGACCACTGCAGATTTGTGGATGATTCTCCATGTTCCCTAGTCTCATTGTCTGCACAAGGACTCTAATATTCAGCTCTATTTTTGGATATCCAGTGTACAAGTCCAGGTAAATAACTGACTGTCACTTTACCCTCTTCTGTTATGCCCTGTATGAGGAGGCTTTTGAAAAAGGAGGTTGTCAGAATGAAAAATGTTCTTTAGACAAGGACATATTCATTCCCATCATAAAGATATTTCTTCTGTCATTTTTGTCAGGTGTTAATTATTTTCCCGAGGGGGAGAATTAAGGCACATACCTGAAATTTGATTGTACTAATTTGAATTTCCTGATGTGTCATTACAGTTAGGTGTGATCTGGGGAGTGGCAGTTGTTGTGGCACAGCTGTAGTCAGGATTTACAAACCAAGGGACTAAAGTAATAAATATTCCACTGTTCCCAAAGTGTGTTTTTTCTGGGCATGAGAATATAAGGGGGAGGAACTGCAGACAGTGTGCAACTTAAAAGAACAATTGGTCTCAATGTGTTCCAAAAATCATGCCAGATTTGAGATGTCTGTGATTTTAAAAAATTAGCTGAAGGTAAATTATCCCACAAAGAGATATGATTTTGAGGTTGCTGTTTTGCATAAGGTTCTGGGAGCTTGGCTGCACTGTGTGCATGGGCAAGAAAAGGTGCCTTTTAAAACACTGCCCAGTCTGATAGTGTCCTCTGACTCTGCATTTGATTTGTATTATCTGCCAAAAGAAAGAACTGGTCGAAAGTGTGAAGAACCTGATCCTAAAACCAACATCTAACCTCACAAAACTAAATTCCACCCAGTCCAGCACAGGCAAAATACTTCACCAGGTGAGTCAGGATGAGGTAGTGAAAGGGCAGCTGGATGACTGAAGGGGAAGAGAATTAAGATGAAAGACTACTGAGGCCAGATGAGCTCTGCTCTGTTACCTCCTTAAGCTTCAGCTTCCAGTGTTCCTTCAAATTACAGGAACAAACAAGTGGGTCTGAAGGCTTAGTGCAACTGTAGGCCTATAATACTACTTTAATCTATTTCTTTTTGAAAGGAAGGGAGAGTAAGGTAGAGAAAAGAAACTGTGCAAGGTGTTTGACAACAGAGAGTGCAGGGAACTCAGAGCTCTTTGAGGGTCAATTAGCCAGAAAATGTGCTAAAGACTACATGCTCTGTTGGATTATTGGCCAAAGAATTACCCCAGAGCAATCAAAGTGGCCCTGTTGCCTGAATACAGAAAGGCAATTACGGATTTTGAGGACATGCTACAGAAGCTTTAATTAAAGGTATTATTTCTACATCACTGAACACTGGAAATTAAATTCTTACTTGCAGCCATGAGAAGTAGCTTTTGTCTTTTACTGGCGTGTAGTATGTCAGCATAAGACACGGCTGGCTTTGGCATCTCTTCTTTAGGAACACATATTGTATTTCACCCCACCCCTTCTCCTAACTACCAATTATAGACCTGACATATTAAGAGGTGGATTTCCATTGCTAGACCTTCAGGCTTCCTCTGGCATTGTCTAGGTCTCAATCAGCAAGGACAATACAATCTGACTAAATTTCAAGGTGAAGTTTATGAAGTACTACTACTGTGCAGAGCAGAAAGGATTTACATACCAAGAATGACAAATCTGTTATCCTTAAAACAGAAGGTATAATAAACTACAATTTTTAAATTAATTTTGACTCTCCACAAACAACCAGACAGACCTACAAGAGCAGCCTTTCAGTATGACTGCACTAGCAGCAAACACAGTGCCTTCCTTGCACACCTACCAAGAGTGGGGCCTCCAGGTGTGCTTTAGTGGCTGCCTGACTAATGAAAGCTTCTTTCAGGAAGACCATACTCTTCACAACCATACTGTTCTTGATGGCACTGCCTAGACAGATAAGACAAACTCTATGATGAACTCCTGCTCAAAAGCTGCAGGTCACAGCTGCTAATGATTCTGGGAAGGCTCCTTTTGGCATCAATGCTTTATTGAAGCCTTAGAGCACTGGGCTTCACCTTATGGTGTGATTTATTCAAACAAGGTAACACTGTGCATTTTTTTATGGACTCCCCATATGTGCAAGTAGCATCAGCACCTATCTTTCACACAGCCTGGACTCTCACTCTATGAAGTTTTTAGTTTACTTCAGAAGTTGAAGTCACATAACACTGTCTAGTACAAACCACCATTGCTATTTACTTGATAACACAAGAAACACACAAATTAGGATAAAAAACGTCCTTACCTTTGTTTCCTGGTTATTTTGATGTACCCTCAAGTTTGCTGCCCTGCTCCATTGGTTGCTCAAGCCCTCCTGCAGCCTGTCCTCAGCACAGCAAGGTTCCTCTAGCTCAGGTCTCCTTTTGTGGTAGTGGTTGGTCCCTCAATCAAAGCCCTCCCCCCCCAGCTGCAAAATGCTTGTTCCTTTCCCCCCCCGCTTTTTGCTCAGGTTTTTCCTGTTTCTTCTGAGATTTTTTCCTTCTTTATGTGCTTCCCTTTCACTGTCTCAATTTTTTAATCTGAAATTTACATTTGCTCCCAATTCCGGTGCCTTGGCAACCAACATTACCCAGTCCAGTGCCTGAGACAACCTCCTTCTCTCTCCACCTGTGTGGTCAAAGGAAGAGTTCCTAAGATGAGGAAGGCTTTAGATCCCCCATGTGGGATGCAGTCTGGAGGCCCTTTTGGCAGGCAGGAATATACTTTGAAGCATTCTGTAGTGCAGCCAATTATCATAATAATAGTTCCATTATTAAACAGAGTTCATAAACTCTCTGTAAACCTGTTCCTCAGCTCATGTTTCTTTGGTGCAAGAGCCAAGTGTTAGCTGGACAGATGGGGGCTCTAAAGCTTTTAACAGGTTCTTTCATTTTTATTTGCTTATTGTCTGATCTTTTCCAGTCACAGAATTATGCCCTGCAACTGCCATGTCTGCAAAGCATCAGGCACAATGGTGACTGCCCTGTAAAGTAACCAGCATTTCAGGGTTAGCTTTAACAGAAATGGAAAGGTAGTTTGAAGGTCCTATTGCCTGCACTTTGGGGACCAAAATGTTCCCCCTTCATATTAACTATCTGTTTCCCTCTTCACTGCAAGAAGTGCAAAGAAAAGTAACATCATGGTCCAGCATAAGTTGCTGCATGAGATGGAAAAATACTGCTGAATGTCTAACCTGTAGCCTGGAGCACCATGTTTGGAGCACACTGAATGTTTGGTTTCACAGCAAAGGCCTTCAGCCCAATCAACAGCTTGTCCCACACTCCTCCCCCCTCCAGGTGTGGAGCCAGTCACCACCTCCTTCTGGCAGTAGTGATTCAGGTCCCTTGTGCCACGGAGCTGTGCTGTAAGCTCATGGGGAGAAGGGATAAATTTTATCAGTGTTGAGATTCCAGCTAACATAGTCTTCACTTTATGCCATAATCACTAAGCCATTTCATAAGTTTTTGATGCAATGGCACGAATTGCTTTCAGGTTTCAAAATTTATCACAAATGCATGTTATTTAGTTAAATGCAAGGCAACTTCTCCTGAAGTTAACCTTCTAGGGAAGGTCAGTAATGGTGGATATGAGGGTTGATAAGTCTTCAAGTCCCCCCACCATTTGTTCAGCTTCTGCCTGACTTCTGACTGGGAGACCAACAACTGGTGATGCCTGGGTAGCAAAGCATTTCTTGTGCCTGAAAACTTAACAGTGTTTCACACAATGGGAAGTGCCACAGATCTGGGAAACTGCCCTTGACAGATTGACTGAGTGCAGTATTATTTTAGACCCCATCAGATGTCTATAAATTTAAAAACAGTTAAGTCTCATGATATAGTTGGGTCTAGATGTGCAAGAAGATAAAATAACTTTCCCAAGACTACAGACAAGGCACCTCAGAAGAACAGACAAGTCAGACTCATAGCTTTTTAACTGACCATACTGTCAGAGATCTTTTTTCCTTTTTTATAGTGGGGTACCATGCCAACCTTATTAACCTGTGCTTGGTTCTTACTCTTGTACCAGTTTACTCTTACAGTCCAGTTTCTAAAAGAATGTCACTGTATGCTGCTCACATCTTTGGGACAATACTGGCTTTATTCACAAATAGGAAAGCCTTTACTACTGACTAAAAGGGGACTTTATTTTTAGGTTGTGTTTTCACCCACAATCTGCAGAGTGATCTGTATGTGTGTCATTTGTCTCTTTTCTAAATTTATTTCATCAAGTTTTATTTTAACACTTGTTTTGAATAGTGCAGTTTGGCAGTTCAAGTGTCTGTTTGGCTGGAGTCATGTGCCAGTAACAGCCAGGGTGAGATAATTTCACTGTTGTATGTCCAGTGTAAGTAGTAGGTATGTGCTTGTAGCTAAGACTGGAATTGGATCATTTAAAAGATGAATAATTTTAAGTAACGTTACTGTGGTCATTTGCTACTGCCATCAGATTTCACAAGGTAGCCAAAACTGATGTAAGATATTTAAGTTAATTTGCTCTTGCAGCAGCTTGGGCAAGAAAAAGACCTAATTGCTGTTCTTGTAGCTGCAGGTTACAACTACAAACCTCACAGGAGATACTTCTTAAATGAATTATTTCCATTGGAGAGCTAACGGAGAATATATCTCTAGACTTGATCACTAGTGATCAGAGTGTCACGAAAATGTTCCTGAGGTTTGAGATTCATTTGGACCTTTATTGCCTTTTAATTATCTCCTTGTTCACATAGTAGAGTGTCCCGGGCTTATCCTGAACCTTAAGCAGTATTTGGAACAACCAGAGAGTAAGTAAGTTGCTGTTAGGAAATTCTTGTGATCTTTTTTCGGGAGGTAGAGGATGCTGAAGGACAGGGAGCAGGAGTGGGAGCAGCTCCTCAGCTCTTGTCTTCACAGTGGCACAGAAGCATGTACAGCATCCCCACTGATGCAACCCCACACACCCCCAATAACTGTCTCCTTCTGGTAGAAGATGCTTTGTTGGATTTTAGCTAAAGGTGCAGAGCACAGGGTGAGGGCAGGGAAGCTGACTGGTCCCCAGTGCTGACCCTGCTGACTTGTTTAACTTCTGAGTGGAAATCTAGTAAAGAGCCCTTCCTCTCTGCAAGAGCAGCAGCATTAAAAACATGGTGGAGGCAGCTTTCTGAGGAGAATCTGTAGGATGCAGTGGCCTTGTTTCATCCTCTCTCCTTTCCTCCTCTGAGATCACAGCATCAGCTGCAGCACTACTCACTGGATATCCCACACCCTGTGCCTTGCTTCCATACACTTGTTCTGGAAGAGGTCGTTTCAGAAGGAGCAACTTGCTGGTTTGGTTTGGGTTTGTCTTTTGAAGGGCTATCAGGTGAAAATGCCTCTCAGCTCAGACCAAAAATGCAAGTGTAGCTGCTCTAGACAAGCGTGAACACATTGCTGGTATAGGCACCACGCAGAGAGAAGTTCCCATATGGGAAGGCTTTCCATGAAAAAGTCTGCACAGCTCCTCCAAGTTCTTCACGGCAAATTCAACTACTATTTTTTTTAAACTTCCAACTAACATTGAAAACCTGGGACTTGGGCTGAGGTAAGAGGAAGGTGATCTTTGACTTCCTTGGAGTTGTTCATTGTTTCACAGTTTTACAGTGTATAGGAAACTGCCTAAAAGCTCTTCTCCAGATGAGGAATGTAGGTTGTTTCTAATTATATGACATATAATCAAGGATGACATGCCTACTTACCCTTTAGATGACAGCAAGCTTTATTTCCTTAAACAGACTAAGGTGGGAAACATTCAGGTGTTAAATAGCCTAAAGGCTGCAAAAGTTCCTTATTTCAGTAGCCCTCTGACTCGACTTAACTGTGCTAATTTCTATTGCAGGAGCAACTTAGTCAAAACAACTGGAGTGTGAAAAATGCCCACGCTTTGGGCTTCACATTTTATTTTTAACTTAGTGTTTTCTCATTCTCTATCAATCATAACAACTGTTAATGCAAGAAAGTGAGAACCCCTTCTCAGCATCTCAGCACAGAGAACAGTTTAATACTGAGAGCTTTGTTCTGCACATTAAATGCCTATTGACTTCTCTGGCCCAAAGAAACATTGATTTTTCTCTCGCTTTCTTTACAGGCTCTGCTTTCTTTCCTGGTCGCTGTGCTGAGGTCTTTGCCAAAGGTCAAAGCATTGGGAAACTTGGAGTTCTACACCCTGATGTTATCACCAAGTTTGAGCTCACCATGCCATGCTCTGCCCTGGAGATCAATATTGAGCCCTTCGTGTGAAGACATGACTTTTATCCTCCGGCAGCTGTCCACTGTCACATGCAGCACCCTCTGGTCTTTTGTCTCCCTCCCGGGGGACATCGGCTGGTGCTTTTATGTTCCAATAAACTAGAAAAACAGACCCTGTGTCCCTGAGTAAATGTGTTCCTTACAGTCAATCTGGCTGGCTTCTGCAGGGAAAGAATGTGGCATCTCAGACTAGGCTGTGCCATCAATGTTTTTAAAGGGCAGGGGGGAAGAAACAAGTTGGGTCAAAGCCCAGTGTTTTTCAAGAGAAATGTAATGGCAGAGCACATGATTAGTTTTCAAAATCAGAAATGTTCCACAGACACAGCTTCATACTGTAACTGATTATGGCTGCATAACAGGAATCTCATTCTTTTCTTATTGCATGAAATAAGATAATTGATTAGAGCAAATGTTGAGTGAATGTGAGCAGAACTAAGGAGTTGAGCTTTTATTCTGTACGGTTGTCATGTGCTCATCAATGGCTGGGGGAGGAAAATAAACTTGTTTCATGAAAACCAGAGCTATTTTGTAAGCAAGATGTGTGTAATATCTTCTCCCCTACTCCAGACATAACTGTTGATCCTTTATCATTCTAAATTCAGAAAGGAGAGGGGGTGGAATTAAATTTTTTCATGGTTGATGTAAGCCTAGCGATTTTTGAAGCGCCAAACCAAATTGGGGAAGTGCATTTAAGAGCATATGCCCGTGGTCTTTTGCATGAGGAGCAGAGCACTATCAAAGCCTTTGTCCTTCTGGGGCTGGCATGTTTGTCTGCAGAAGTCAGCGTGGGCCCGCTGCACTCACACCCCGCCGGTGGCTTTCTGGCCCCCAGCTGCACGGGGACCACGCAGCTTTGGGATAGGATTACTTCTCTTGAAGTTTTGCCCCTGCCAATACATGAGAACCTCTCATGGCTCAGGCTTTTCCTTCTAGGTGGCTTTCTGGCAGCAGTTATGCCGCAGCCTGGTGCATTGTGCCTCGGCTCTCTGGGAAAATGAGAAGCTCCATCCAGCACTCCGATGCCCGATCCAGCCTTTCTGCGGGAATGTCACCAAGTGGGTGGTCAGCTCAGTATGTTGAGGCAGCTCTTTACTCTCTGGCTTGTGAAGTTGGCTATCCCTCCTATGCAATATTATAACCATTGCTAATGGTTGCAGGCTAACAATAGCCAGTATTTTATGTTAGGTCTGTACACTGTGGCTCTTTTCCATTGGGAGAGCCAGATAGCCCCTGATCCCAGGAGGGGACTGTCCAAAAGTGGGCATCTGGGAGATGCTGGAGAAGGGTGTTACAATGACTGCCTCACTGAGCAGAGGGATGTGCAATGGTGAGGGTGAGGTAAGCTCACAGTTTTACGAGCTGCATGCCTGCACACACCCATATCACTGGACCCACGAGGGCTTTTCAATGGCAGCCCCGTCGATAATCTTAACAGGTGGGAGGGCAACAGGCAAGGCTTTTTGGTGTGAGTGCTAATCCAGTATGAAAAATGCACTACAGTTACTCATCTGGAAACCCTACGGTTCCCCTCAGATGGAAGTGTAGATTTTAATTATCTCTGCATGACAGACGTGAAATGAGAATATAGCTATTGCCATACGTTGCACGACTGGCTCCAGTGCCCACGGAGAGTGAGAAAACTGCAGCTCACATTTTAAATCTCCCAAGGGATTAGCCAGCTTGCCGTTTGCAGGATATATCTCTCCGTGGTGCCTACACAACTGTAACCAAGCAAGCTCGCAGTGTGGGAAGCAATCTGTAACGCAGATGGTAAGTATTAACCCCCCCTGTTTATTGGTGTGTCATGCACGGGGATTAGGACGACAATAAGGCAGATTTGCATTGCAGCAGAGTGCAGGCATATTTGCATGCACTAAATATATTTCTCTACACAAGATTTTCTGACTCTTTGGGTGTCCCAATTCTCCTGTGAATTTGCTGTCCTTTGAGTTTAAAGACCAGATTAGGCTGGGACTAAGGGCTTGAGCTGCAGTGGCATGTGTTGTGAGGCTTTTAGGGATCACTTCTTTTTCAAACCATTTGCCCATGCATTGGCAGCTAAGTGCACCACAAATGGGACACTAACTGTCCCAGGTAAGTACCATTACTTGCTAAAAGTGGAGGATGAGAATCAAGATAAAGGTTAAAAAACCCATTTGGAGCCCCTGGACCCCCCAGCTAACTGTGGTACCAGCAGCCTTGCAGGGGCTGCTGTAGCAATGAAATTCAAGCTTTGCTGTAGTGCTGTGCTCAGGATTAACCATGATTCCTGATGAGTGGGGCACTTCATATAAGTCTGGTGTATTTATTGCAAGGCTTTGTCTTTCACAGCTCCAAACCAATTATCTGGTATTTACGGCCTGCTCATAGCTGTATGCAGAACTCGAGGTAGCTATCACCCAGCTTCATGCTGGAGCGAGCCACTGTGAGCATTGAAATTTGCTTTTACCCTTTGCTGTAGCCATGGTCTCAGGCAAAGGCAATGTCTGCTGGTGGTGGTGGCTTCTGAGCAATTTTTAAACATCTTTTGAACTTGGATTTTCTTTTTAAAGAAAAGTTGGAAGTGGGATTTTTCACTACTGGTCCCAAATTATGGATTACTTTTGGCCTGCTCCTGCTGCCTGTGCGTACTGGGTCATCGCTGGGGATCTGAACACGAGCACAAAAGGATGGAGAGCTGGTGACAGAGAGGTCAAAGCTGATTTAGGGTGCTGTCCAGGTGGCTGCCAGGTTCCATTCTGCTGGACACAAGCACCTCTGGGTTTGTCCTTGCTGTGCTTTGGAGCTGTAAAGGTGATTTTCCAAAGGAGCAGAACCCTGAGACAGCCCGACTGCAGCTCCCAGCACAGGCCCCTGTGCTCGCAGGTCACCCTCGCTATTGCACAAGAGTGTTTGTTTATGTAAAGGTGACACTTGGGACTGTTTCCATCTCCGTGCTGGCGTTGTGCTTGCTTGCAATTCAAATCATTCTCGGTTTGGCAGGTGAGTATGGAATAGGCTGAGCAAAAGCACCGGGCGCTGCCAGGAGGCTGCTGGGGGGTCACGGCCTCTCACACGCGACACCTCTGACCGCCCGGTGACCTCGAAACCGAGCCTGGTGCGAGGGCAGCCGGGTGAGCAGGGCAGCAGCAGGGTGGCAGCGGGACAGTGGGCAGGCTGGCCATCACTGCCAGCCCACTGCCAGCCCCAGCAGATGACAGGGGAAGCGATGTGCTCTGGCAGGAGCAGGAGCTGGAGCTGGCTGGCAGCAAGCGAGGGCCTTCCTTTACACGGGTTTTAGCAAATGTGCAAGATCCCATACATACACTACTGAACTGCACTTCCACCCTGTGCAGAGAGGTACTCACATTTCCTAACTTCTGCTTGTAGCACAGATATTAGAAGGGTCAAAACTGAAACTCAGACCGTTGTATTCTATCCCCTAAATTACATCCCCTGTATCCAGAAAAGCAAGGCGCAAGCCTGCTGGTGATTTTGCATAGAAATTTGGATGGATTAGGAGACTGGGGTCATGACAAAGTTACTGCTGGAAAATTAAAGCAGGAAAATTCAGTGCTTGCTGCTTTGAGTTTTAATCCCTGCCAAAAGGTCCAATACCATTTTGCTGCTGGCAGAGTAGCTGGTTGTGCACTGGAAGGCTGTCACACAGAGATGCCCCACGACAGGAGGAAGGCTGGGTTGGCACCACACAACCAAAAAGTGAATTGCAAAGTGAGCATTTCAGCAGGTAGCCTCAAGGCAGGACAGAGTGGACTAAGCTAAGGGTGAGGTGCCTGCTACATCCCTCTTGACAGAATAACGAAGGAAACTTAGATTGCCTTGCACCACCCCTCCAGCTGTAGGCAGCCACAGGATGGATACCTGTAGCACTGGACCAGGACAGACAGAATTCAACAGCCCAGGCTCCAACGCTGATGCTCTGGAAGTTGCCTCCTATCCTGTTCACAACAAACACAGTGTTTTACTCTAAAATCTGAACATGCCTACTCAAGAGGATTCAGCTGGTGACTTTGTGAGAACAGAACATGACCAACAAAACCACCACAAAAACTCATTTTCTACCACCACACTGGAAATGCAGAGGCACACATGCTGCAGGGATGAAGGGGTGGGGAGCATTTCCACAGACAGCAAAGACACACATGGGTTTGCCACGAGGACCTGGTTAATGAATACAGAAAGGGTGAAGTCTCTTACCTTGTTAGAGGACTTGCCTCTCCAAGCCTGGCCCTGTGGGAATGGCTGTGGTCCCATGAGCATCCCACAAGCACAGATACAACACAGAGCCGAGCTGAAACCTGTGCCTGGCCCAGGCGGCCCAGGGATGTTGCAGCAATTGGGCTCACTCTGATCAGCTGTGGGCACTTGGGGCCCAGGGCCATGCCACTTCCAGGCAAGGCATAATGCTGAGGGGAGGACATGGCTCTACCTGGTTTCAAATACACATCCTTGGCCACAAAACCTTGTTGGGCTGCTCAGTGAATGCAAAATATTCTTCAGTTCATGGGTTGTCACACTATAACTGCACATGTTAACTTAAATTCGCTTCCTATTAACTGTTTAGTCTATTAGAGGTAGATATTGCAGGTGAAGAAGATTCCACTGCCCAAACATCCCTTATCACTAATAACAGGCAACTCATTCATTTCCATTTGCAAAGATTGTAACAAATAATCATTAGTAGATCAGCAGTCTTTTTTTTTTTTTTATGTTTTAAAAAGAGCAAGACCTTGCTGTAGGAGCCAAAACTCTCAGCTGGACTGAACAGGAGACAAATGGCCACAAGCAGGACAGCTTGGAAAGAGAGATGCATGGTTGCACTTGGGAATCTCTTTAAAATGTGACTCATTCCCCTCACATCAGTCATTTACAAATAGCAATAGAGGACACAAAATGAACAGACAAACACCAAACTCTGCAAAATAGATATATTTTAAAATTTGAACCAAATACAGTTTGCATTTATTCCATGAATCACATGCAGGTTAATACTATAAAAATACCTGTGCAGCATTTATATATAATTTATAAAATCTTTGTAGCACAAAATAGCTGTGAATCAAAACAGAAATTTTACACATAAAGCTGCATGAATGTCCCTGTCAAACTATGCCTTTCTTGGGACTGATTCCACTCCCCACCTTAAACACAGCTTGCTGCCAAGTTTTTTCCCAGTTTTGGTCCCATCCACTGCGATATGGCCCCTCCACAGGGCTCCAGCTCTGCACAGCAGCTGTACATCATACAGCACTCTTAACACTGGAGTTTTAAAGGTCTTTTAAAGGTGTTTTAAATCCTGATGGCAGCGCTTTTGTGGTGTGTGGGAGGGAGAGAGAGTGAGGATGGAACCCCATGGCTTTGATGGCCAGAGTCCAGCACTCACCTGAGGGCAAGTGTGACTGGGCATTTGCCATGCTGAAAGGCTCACTGAAGCTGTTGGCATGCACATGTGAAGTCCACACAACCCGATATAAAACAGTTTATCCACAGCCTGAACAAATCTAAAAGTGGTTAAAATTTCTGCCTGCATTTCTTCTGGAGACAGACACCCTGGGTTTTAAAGTGGCACAGCCCTTTCATGTGCATGCCTCCCACTCCTCAGAAGAACTCCCAGGCACCATTTTGGAACTTGATTATGTTTATCCAACCAGCCAACTGGTAGCAAAGAACCTCCTTTACATTCTTCAGGTTCATTTTCCTTGCAGCCAGGAAGACAAGTGTACATGGTTAAAAAGCTGGCTCTCACTGTACATTCTGCCAGGAAAGGCACGGGGGCCATGCTTGAAGCTCTGCAGCGATAGCATGGTAACATTTTTCTAGCCAAGCAGACCACATTCACCGCTGTATTTCTCAACAGCTCATTGGTCCAACAGCTGATATATATTTTTTTTAAATAAGCAGCCTGAGTTATAGGGATGACCCTCCCACGAACACTCCTAACCTGCTATTCTACAAATGTACAAACAGTATTGCAGGATGCATGGAAGACCAACTGTGATGCTGTGCAGCACTAGAAAATGATAGCATCCTATTATTGCCACACGTTGCAGTCACCAGAGTCACTACTCAGCTCCTTCCACAACGCAGTTTATGGACACTACTTGTCATCCCTGCATGACAGGAAGGACTTTTCCCTGTCCTTTAGACAGGGGAGATTAATCTGAGTTAAACAGTTTGAACACAAACATCAGTGTTGTGGTAATAACTCTGCTCAGTTGTATGTGGGCAAATGATCTCTTAGTGGAGGCTTTCTTACTAGTATCCAAGATAAATTTGTTACAAATCACATAAAACGTTTTGTGTTAGATTTTCCTTGTGTTTTATGGTTGGGGGGGGGGGGGGGGTTTTTGGGGTGAGTATTTT